>NW_027263029.1:91981-109481 GCF_902827115.2 Pseudochaenichthys georgianus
GATTCTCCGCTGATGGAAGTCACGTCGTTCTCCAGCGTCAGGGTGTAGGTTCCCTTATCGGGGCGGACGCTCGGCATCACGATGAGCTCCGTGAACGAGGACTTGGTCGTCATGGAGACGCGCTCCTCGTTGGTGCTCAGCTGCTTCTCTCTGAACGTCCACTTGGCGACGGGCGTGGGGTACCCGGTGATCGGGACCCTGATGGTGAGGGGCTGCGGCACGATCACCTCCAGACCGTCTTTGAACGCACTCAGGTCGAAGGAAGGAGCGCCTGCAGGGGGGAGAGAGGTGCATGATGGGAACTGGACCTTTTACTGTATTTATATCTGATCATTTTTAGAGTCAGTGGTAATTAAAACACTCACAGTGTGTGTCGTCGGCCAGCAGGGGGCCGATGGTGTTGGACGGGTCGGACAGTCCGGCGGCGTTCTCAGCGAACACTTTGTAGTTGTACTTCTTCCCGTATTTCAGACCAGACACCTGAAGGTAACACGTACAGGAACAGTGTCAAAATAAAATAAAACGAAAATGCTGGAGGGCTTTTATTCTGAAGGAGCAGGAGGGCTTTTATTCTGAAGGAGCAGGAGGGCTTTTATTCTGAAGGAGCAGGAGGGCTTTTACTCTGAAACCACTGCTGGAGGACTTTTAATGGGGAGAAGCTGCAAAGGACTTGTGTAAAGGGCTTAAAGACACTGTGAAGGCCACATGCTTTTAGAATACTTTTACTTTGAAGGATCCACTGGAGGGCTTTTATTTTGAAGCAGCAGGAGGGCTTTTATTTTGAAGCAGCCAATAGAAGCAAATAACTGTGAAATGATTTTGCAGCTGCACAAAAAAGAGTGTTTAAATAGCCTGACATTTTGGCACTTTTTCCACACTAACTAAAGTCCCGTATCGGACGTCTCTTGAGATGTATCCGAGGTGTTCCCACACTAACTAAAGTCCCGTATCAGGACGTCTCTTGAGATGTATCCGAGGTGTTTCCCACACTAACTAAAGTCCCGTATCGGACGTCTCTTGAGATGTATCCGAGGTGTTCCCACACTAACTAAAGTCCCGTATCAGACGTCTCTTGAGATGTATCCGAGGTGTTCCCACACTAACTAAAGTCCCGTATCGGACGTCTCTTGAGATGTATCCGAGGTGTTCCCACACTAACTAAAGTCCCGTATCGGACGTCTCTTGAGATGTATCCGAGGTGTTCCCACACTAACTAAAGTCCCGTATCGGACGTCTCTTGAGATGTATCCGAGGTGCTCCCACACTAACTAAAGTCCCGTATCGGACGTCTCTTGAGATGTATCCGAGGTGTTCCCACACTAACTAAAGTCCCGTATCGGACGTCTCTTGAGATGTATCCGAGGTGTTTCCCACACTAACTAAAGTCCCGTATCGGACGTCTCTTGAGATGTATCCGAGGTGTTCCCACACTAACTAAAGTCCCGTATCGGACGTCTCTTGAGATGTATCCGAGGTGTTCCCACACTAACTAAAGTCCCGTATCAGACGTCTCTTGAGATGTGTCCGAGGTGTTTCCACACTAACTAAAGTCCCGTATCGGACGTCTCTTGAGATGTATCCGAGGTGTTTCCACACTAACTAAAGTCCCGTATCGGACGTCTCTTGAGATGTATCCGAGGTGTTCCCACACTAACTAAAGTCCCGTATCAGACGTCTCTTGAGATGTATCCGAGGTGTTTCCACACTAACTAAAGTCCCGTATCGGACGTCTCTTGAGATGTATCCGAGGTGTTCCCACACTAACTAAAGTCCCGTATCAGACGTCTCTTGAGATGTATCCGAGGTGTTTCCACACTAACTAAAGTCCCGTATCGGACGTCTCTTGAGATGTATCCGAGGTGTTCCCACACTAACTAAAGTCCCGTATCGGACGTCTCTTGAGATGTATCCGAGGTGTTCCCACACTAACTAAAGTCCCGTATCGGACGTCTCTTGAGATGTATCCGAGGTGTTCCACACTAACTAAAGTCCCGTATCGGACGTCTCTTGAGATGTATCCGAGGTGTTCCCACACTAACTAAAGTCCCGTATCGGACGTCTCTTGAGATGTATCCGAGGTGTTCCACACTAACTAAAGTCCCGTATCGGACGTCTCTTGAGATGTATCCGAGGTGTTCCCACACTAACTAAAGTCCCGTATCGGACGTCTCTTGAGATGTGTCCGAGGTGTTCCCACACTAACTAAAGTCCCGTATCGGACGTCTCTTGAGATGTATCCGAGGTGTTCCCACACTAACTAAAGTCCCGTATCGGACGTCTCTTGAGATGTATCCGAGGTGTTTCCCACACTAACTAAAGTCCCGTATCGGACGTCTCTTGAGATGTATCCGAGGTGTTCCCACACTAACTAAAGTCCCGTATCGGACGTCTCTTGAGATGTATCCGAGGTGTTCCCACACTAACTAAAGTCCCGTATCGGACGTCTCTTGAGATGTATCCGAGGTGTTCCCACACTAACTAAGTCCCGTATCGGACGTCTCTTGAGATGTATCCGAGGTGTTCCCACACTAACTAAAGTCCCGTATCGGACGTCTCTTGAGATGTATCCGAGGTGTTCCCACACTAACTAAAGTCCCGTATCGGACGTCTCTTGAGATGTATCCGAGGTGTTCCCACACTAACTAAAGTCCCGTATCGGACGTCTCTTGAGATGTATCCGAGGTGTTCCCACACTAACTAAAGTCCCGTATCGGACGTCTCTTGAGATGTATCCGAGGTGTTCCACACTAACTAAAGTCCCGTATCGGACGTCTCTTGAGATGTATCCGAGGTGTTCCCACACTAACTAAAGTCCCGTATCGGACGTCTCTTGAGATGTATCCGAGGTGTTCCCACACTAACTAAAGTCCCGTATCGGACGTCTCTTGAGATGTATCCGAGGTGTTCCCACACTAACTAAAGTCCCGTATCGGACGTCTCTTGAGATGTATCCGAGGTGTTCCCACACTAACTAAAGTCCCGTATCGGACGTCTCTTGAGATGTATCCGAGGTGTTCCCACACTAACTAAAGTCCCGTATCGGACGTCTCTTGAGATGTATCCGAGGTGTTCCCACACTAACTAAAGTCCCGTATCGGACGTCTCTTGAGATGTATCCGAGGTGTTTCCCACACTAACTAAAGTCCCGTATCGGACGTCTCTTGAGATGTATCCGAGGTGTTCCCACACTAACTAAAGTCCCGTATCGGACGTCTCTTGAGATGTATCCGAGGTGTTTCCCACACTAACTAAAGTCCCGTATCGGACGTCTCTTGAGATGTATCCGAGGTGTTCCCACACTAACTAAAGTCCCGTATCGGACGTCTCTTGAGATGTATCCGAGGTGTTTCCACACTAACTAAAGTCCCGTATCGGACGTCTCTTGAGATGTATCCGAGGTGTTCCCACACTAACTAAAGTCCCGTATCGGACGTCTCTTGAGATGTGTCCGAGGTGTTCCCACACTAACTAAAGTCCCGTATCGGACGTCTCTTGAGATGTGTCCGAGGTGTTCCACACTAACTAAAGTCCCGTATCGGACGTCTCTTGAGATGTATCCGAGGTGTTTCCACACTAACTAAAGTCCCGTATCAGACGTCTCTTGAGATGTATCCGAGGTGTTTCCACACTAACTAAAGTCCCGTATCGGACGTCTCTTAAGATGTGTCCGAGGTGCTAACTAAAGTCCCGTATCAGACGTCTCTTGAGATGTATCCGAGGTGTTTCCACACTAACTAAAGTCCCGTATCGGACGTCTCTTAAGATGTGTCCGAGGTGCTCCCACACTAACTAAAGTCCCGTATCAGACGTCTCTTGAGATGTATCCGAGGTGTTCCCACACTAACTAAAGTCCCGTATCGGACGTCTCTTGAGATGTATCCGAGGTGTTCCCACACTAACTAAAGTCCCGTATCGGACGTCTCTTGAGATGTATCCGAGGTGTTTCCACACTAACTAAAGTCCCGTATCGGACGTCTCTTGAGATGTGTCCGAGGTGTTTCCCACACTAACTAAAGTCCCGTATCAGACGTCTCTTGAGATGTATCCGAGGTGTTTCCCACACTAACTAAAGTCCCGTATCGGACGTCTCTTGAGATGTATCCGAGGTGCTTCCCACACTAACTAAAGTCCCGTATCGGACGTCTCTTGAGATGTATCCGAGGTGTTCCCACACTAACTAAAGTCCCGTATCGGACGTCTCTTGAGATGTATCCGAGGTGCTCCCACACTAACTAAAGTCCCGTATCGGACGTCTCTTGAGATGTATCCGAGGTGCTCCCACACTAACTAAAGTCCCGTATCGGACGTCTCTTGAGATGTATCCGAGGTGTTCCCACACTAACTAAAGTCCCGTATCGGACGTCTCTTGAGATGTATCCGAGGTGTTCCCACACTAACTAAAGTCCCGTATCGGACGTCTCTTGAGATGTATCCGAGGTGCTCCCACACTAACTAAAGTCCCGTATCAGACGTCTCTTGAGATGTATCCGAGGTGTTCCCACACTAACTAAAGTCCCGTATCGGACGTCTCTTGAGATGTATCCGAGGTGCTCCCACACTAACTAAAGTCCCGTATCAGACGTCTCTTGAGATGTATCCGAGGTGCTCCCACACTAACTAAAGTCCCGTATCGGACGTCTCTTGAGATGTATCCGAGGTGTTCCCACACTAACTAAAGTCCCGTATCAGACGTCTCTTGAGATGTATCCGAGGTGTTCCCACACTAACTAAAGTCCCGTATCGGACGTCTCTTGAGATGTATCCGAGGTGCTCCCACACTAACTAAAGTCCCGTATCAGACGTCTCTTAAGATGTATCCGAGGTGTTCCCACACTAACTAAAGTCCCGTATCAGACGTCTCTTAAGATGTGTCCGAGGTGCTCCCACACTAACTAAAGTCCCGTATCGGACGTCTCTTGAGATGTATCCGAGGTGTTTCCACACTAACTAAAGTCCCGTATCGGACGTCTCTTAAGATGTGTAAGACGTACGTTGAAGCAGAGGTCTTGGCAGAGGCGGGTGTTGCACCGCATCCACTTGTCGGTTCCCTCCTCGCAGCGCTGGATGATGTATCCGGTGATCGTGCTGCCTCCGTTCCTCAGCGGCGTCTCCCAGCTCAGCTGCACAGAGTTCTTGTTCTGGTCCTGCGAGACCAGGTTCAGGGGCGCACTGGGCCTCTCTGCAGGGGGGGTCAGAACATACATATCACGACATGCACTTCAGGCGTTATACCGTGTAGGCCTCGTTCTACCATGCCGCTGTGACGGAGAGATACCCCAGAGTGGGATGGATCAAGCAGATCTGGTCCATAAAGTGAATTTGAAGCTAGCTTACCGATGGGGTCCATGATCTTAACGGGGTGCGAGGCGGCGCTGGGCTTCCCCTCGCCGGCCTTGTTCTGCGCCTTCACTCTGAAGATGTACTCCTTGTTCTCGATGACGTCGTTGACGATGGCGCTCAGCTCGTCGGCCTTCGTGATCTGCACGGGCGTCCACTTCACGGACGTGCGGTCGCGCAGCTCGATGATGAAGGAGGTGATGGGCGAGCCGCCGTCAGACTCCGGAGGATCCCAGGAGACGGTGCAGCCGAACTTCGTCACGTTTCCTACGATGACGTTCAGAGGAGCCTCGGGAACGTCTGGAAGTCATGGGACACAGAAAACACGTCAGGAACCTGAGCACTCATGTTACATATAACCTCATGGATGAGATGCGTTGTCCCGTCTGAGGGAATATGGATCGTTGTTAGGCCATTCCCGTTTCTCGCTCATTTCTGAAACACGTGGAAAGACTTGGAAAACATATGATGACTTTAGGCCCATCTGAAATGCATCTTTAGGTCAAAACGGTTTCTATTTTTTATTTATTTGTATTGCTTTTTTATTAATTCTACCGTGTCGTGTAATGTTTATTTATACTGTTCATGCTCACTACTTGGAGCACTTCGGGATTTGAATTCAAATATGAAGTGCTTTATAAATGGAACCCATTATTATTATTATTATTATTATTATTATCATCACCTGCTCGAATCAAAGCGGTGTACCAATGTACTTAGACAACTTCCATTCCTTCAGTATTCCAATCCTCTTTTTATCTGTCTATAAAATATATGTTGTGTTTTGTTTCTTTTTGGTTCTGTCTCTGTTTTGGTTTTGTTTGTCTACCCTCCCTCCCAAATGTAAAGCGTCTTTGGGTTCAGAAAAGCGCTATATCAAATTAATATATTATTATTATTATTATTAAAATATGCTCAAAACAAATAAACACACAAAAAAAACTGCATTTAAGAAAACGAATGGATGCCTTTGTAACGGCATTCGTTCTCCCAGTGTCGTTGAGGTGTGCTCGTGGCAACCCAATAATACACCTTGAATCTATCACTTCCAATTGAAACCCAGTCTTACCGAACTTGTTCTTGGCCTGTACGGGTTTGTCGGTGTCCACGTTGGGTCCGCTGCCGACCCGGTTTCTGGCGCAGACTCTGAACAGATACATGGAGTCCTTCTGGAGTCCGGTCACCGTGTACTCCGGACTCTCGGAGTGATCCGTGGCCAGAGTCCACGTCTTACGCTTCACGTCGCGTCTCTCCACAACGTAGGCAATGACCTTAGCGCCGCCATCGCTCTCAGGCTCCTCCCACGCCAGACTCACCTCGCCGTCGGCGGTGTCGACAACCTGGAAGTTCTTCACGCGTCCAGGGACGTCTGGAGAAACAAGAGGAGGGTCAAGTTAAACAGTGGTGCAGGGAGGTGGGATTTCTCCATCAGCATCTTCCTGGTCCAATGGGATTTCTCCGTGTGATTTAGGATTAACAATCGAAATGAAAGGCAGCTAATGTTGGGCGATAAAGGAACTATAGCACGGTCACACGACTCTGAATGTAAGATAAAGTAATGCAGTGTGTTCTGTCCCAACATTGTCCCCTGTGTTCAGACTCACCGATGACCTCCAGGTTGATGAAGGCCTCCCCCTGCCCGTGCTTGTTCTTGATGGTGATCTTGTAGCGGCCCTCGTCGGACTTCAGCGGGTCCTTCAGCCTGAGCTCTGTGCGGTCGGCTGAGGTGTGGATGTTGTCCTTGGGCAGACTCCTGTTGTTGTACATCCAGTCGGCCACGGCCTGAGGGTAGGCGCTGTACGGGACGGCCATGACGATGGGCTTCCTGGCGTCAGTGACGTAGCTCTGGTCTGTTGTCTTGATCTGAGGCACCGCTGCAGGAGGAGGAGGACACAGGGTCAGAGAGACAACAACACTGGACACACCGTGCTCATGTATGGGGATCAGGTTCCCTCTTTATTCATCGTTAACATCTTCCGATCCTGGAGTATCAATGTATTATCCTTTAATGACTGAGTGTCTGGTGTCTGGTGCCCCTCAGGGACAGTGTCTGGTGCCCCTCAGGGACAGTGTCTGGTGCACCTCAGGGACAGTGTCTGGTGCCCCTCAGGGACCGTGTCTGGTGCCCCTCAGGGACAGTGTTTGGTGCCCCTCAGGGACTGTGTCTGGTGCCCCTCAGGGACAGTGTTTGGTGCACCTCAGGGACAGTGTCTGGTGCCCCTCAGGGACCGTGTCTGGTGCCCCTCAGGGACAGTGTCTGGTGCACCTCAGGGACAGTGTCTGGTGCCCCTCAGGGACCGTGTCTGGTGCCCCTCAGGGACAGTGTTTGGTGCCCCTCAGGGACTGTGTCTGGTGCCCCTCAGGGACAGTGTCTGGTGCACCTCAGGGACAGTGTCTGGTGCCCCTCAGGGACCGTGTCTGGTGCCCCTCAGGGACAGTGTTTGGTGCCCCTCAGGGACTGTGTCTGGTGCCCCTCAGGGACAGTGTTTGGTGCACCTCAGGGACAGTGTCTGGTGCCCCTCAGGGACAGTGTCTGGTGCCCCTCAGGGACCGTGTCTGGTGCCCCTCAGGGACAGTGTCTGGTGCCCCTCAGGGACAGTGTCTGGTGCACCTCAGGGACAGTGTCTGGTGCCCCTCAGGGACCGTGTCTGGTGCCCCTCAGGGACAGTGTCTGGTGCACCTCAGGGACAGTGTCTGGTGCCCCTCAGGGACAGTGTCTGGTGCCCCTCAGGGACCGTGTCTGGTGCCCCTCAGGGACAGTGTTTGGTGCCCCTCAGGGACTGTGTCTGGTGCCCCTCAGGGACAGTGTTTGGTGCACCTCAGGGACAGTGTCTGGTGCACCTCAGGGACAGTCTCTGGTGCGTCTCAGGGACAGTGTCTGGTGCGTCTCTTACCTGCGAGCTCCAGCTTGGCCTTGGCGTCTTTGTCCTTGACGACGAGTCTGTACTCGCCCTGGTCTCTGGGCCGGATCTCGCAGACCTGCAGCCGGTGGATCTTGCCCTCGCTCATCATCTGGTACTTGTCTCCCTGCACGACTGTCATGTTGTTCCTCAGCCACTTCACCTCCACGCGGTCCTTGTTCAGCTCCACCTCGAACACTACGTCCGAGCCGGGGGCCTGGAACGCGTCCTGGGGGGGTCTGATGATCTCCACTGGGGTCTCTGCAGAACGGGAAGGGATTATGAGCAGGGACTACTTTATCACAAAAACATCCTTTATGTTAAAGAGTGAATCCTCACCGTCGATGAAGAGCCGGGCTCTGGATCTCTTGTCGTCCACTCCGCAGGCGTACTCACACTCATCATCGGGTCTGCACTCCTTAATGCGCAGCGTGCACATCTTCCCTTCTCTCACAAATGTATATCTGGGGAAACAAAAAAAGCACGTTATGAGTCAGTCAGTTGGATTTCTGTTTAACAGAAGAAACAAAAAAACGTATTTCTAATGAAATCTAAGTCCATGTTTTACCTTTTTTGCAACAAACTGAATATGATCATTTATTTTTCTCAAATCAATTAATATGTAAATATAAATCCCTTATCTCACGTCCGTTTGCAAACAATCTATGTCAATTGTTAAAAAAACAAAGGGGCCCAAGCTTGAACCTTGTGGTACCCCTTAAGGATGAATGCCGTACCTGGGTCCTTCTCTGATCTCCTGTCCAGTTTCTGAACTATTTATGTATATAGCAAATAAAAGAGGGCCCAGGCTCGAACCCTGTGGTGCCCCTTCAAACCTGGTTATCTACAACAGCCTTTGTAATGTTGGTTTTTGAGAAAGAGCTCGATAGATATATTGATAGCAGCCGTACCTGGGTCCTTCTCTGATCTCACGTCCGTTCCTGTACCACTTGGGGTCTGCCTTGTCTTTGGTGAGTTTGCAGGTGAACTCTGCGTCCTCGAACTCTGTGATGGTCTGGTCCTTCAGCTGTATGCTGAAGTCGGTGGGGGCCTCGCTGATGATCAGCTCCGCCGTGCACTTGCTGTCTCCAGCTATGGCGGTGTACTCGCCCTCGTCGGCAAGCGTACAGTCCTTGACGGTGAGCGTGTGCTTCTCTTTGTCCGCCCGGTATACGATGCGTTTACTGAAGCTGATCTCCTGGCCCGCCTTCATCCACTTCAGCGTGGCGTTGGGCCGGTTCACCTTGCAGGTGAAGACGATTGTGTTCTTCTCCTGAGTGTCGATATCCTCCAGAGGAACCACGAACCTCATGCTCTCCTCTGAAGCACACAAAGAACACCGTCAGGTCATGTGATCAACTCTGGCACCAATTAAAGAGTGATATACATATGTATTCTACTTCACCAGACAACAGCTAAACACACCTTTGTAGATTTACACAGTTGTTTATGTATTTTCTACATTATATTATTTATCAACATCTAAAATGAGTCCTCTCTAATTGGCCGGGTTGATGTTTAAGTATACATTTTATATTCTTATCATATATTATTCCCTTAGGATATATCATTACCTTTGACCAAAGATGAATACATGTTGTATTCTATGTTAATACCTTTGCAGCTGCTCCTCTCTGATTGGTCAGATTTATGTTGTATTTTATTATATGTATATATATTCTATGTTATTACCTTTGACGGAGAGGTTGCAGCTGCTCCTCTCTGATTGGTCAGATTGATGTTGTATTTTATTATATATAATATATTCTATGATAGTACCTTTGACGGAGAGGTTGCAGGCGCTCTTGGCCTGCTCTCCTCTCTGATTGGTCAGGTTGATGCTGTACTCGGACTCGTCTCCCTTCTGGGCGTCTTTGATCCTCAGCGAGAACACGTTGTCTCTCTGCACCATCACGTACTTGCTGCTCTCGAACACCGTCTCCTCCTTCTTCAGCCACTTGGCCTTCGCTCCCTCTGTGTTCACCTCGCAGTTCAGAACCACTTCCTGTCCCTCCTTGGCCTCCGTGTCCTTCAGCGCCGTGATGATCCTCAGCTTCTCTGCAGGGCGAGACGGATCCATGTTAGTGTTAAAAACTCAACGTAAGCTGGAGTACGACATTTCACATTCTGTAGGCAATAAGGTCGGTTTTCATTCCAAAAATGAAATGTTAGAATATAAACTAAGATAAGAAGTACTTTATTGATCCCGATGTGGGACATGTTTGCGTTGCAGCAGCATAAACAGACAAGGCGTTGAACATTAGAGAAATGAATAGACTAGAAATAAACAATTCAAAAAGTAAACGTCTGAAATAGAAATAAAATAGCAAAGCAGCTTATAAAGCAGGATACTATAAAAGTGTGTGAGGAATGGAATAGTACATCTGAAATTGAAGATAAATGTAGAGTGTGAATGTTATACGTCCAGTAGTCCAGAGGAGCTCTGGAGCGCTCTCGTCCAGCGGAGGAGATTTGGTATAAAGACGTATTGCAGCAGGAACTATGAACACTTGGATCAGGACTTCTCTTTGTGTGTTTGTGTTTGCTTTGTGCTGTTTCTGTTTTTGTGTGAAGCGTCTTTGAGCACTGGGAAAAGCGCTATATACGTGACGATGCCCTCAGTGGGCGGGGCTTACCGAGCACGGTGAGGTCTGCGCTGGCGCGCGTCGCTCCGATCATCACCACGTAGGCGCCCTCGTCCTTGGGCTCGCTGTCCTTGATGACCAGCGAGCGTCTCTTCCCGTCGCTCAGCATGCTGAACTTGTCTCCGGCCCGCAGCTCCGAGCCGTCCTTCAGCCACTTCACCTCGAACGTGTCTTTGGAGACGGAGCAGCTGAACTCCGCCTTCTCGCCCTCCACCACCTCCACGCTGTGCGGCCGCGAGATGAACTCTGCGGCCAGCTCTGAGAGGAGGAAGCAGCAGGGGTCAGAGGTCACACACGCATCAAGGGGAACACAGGTTACTTGAGCAGTCCTGAAGAGATACAGTTATCATAACAGCATCTTATAGTCCGAATACTAATCTCTAGAGTTATCATGAGAATATTCCTCCGCACGGTTGATCTTGTCTAATAATAATAATTACAAAGTGTTCTCTCCCTGTACCGCTGATAATAAAGTCAAGATGAAATAGATCTCTCTCCTCACCGTTGATCTTGAGGGTCCCGGAGGTCTTGATGCTGGCGCTCAGCCTGCAGGTGTACTCCGCGGCGTCGGCCATCTTCAGGTCCTGGATCAGCAGGATCCTCCTCTTCCCGTCCACGATGTGCTCGTAGCGGCCGCCCTCCGGCAGCTCCTCGTCTCCTCTGAACCAGCGCACCTCGGCCGAGGGCTTGGACACCTCGCAGATCAGCTTCACGCTGTCCGTCTCCGTGCCCTCCACGCTGGACAGGTTCTTACTGAAGCGCGTCTCCTCCTCTGTGGACACAACGCCCGTCAGAATAAGGCTCTCAGACACTTTCACATACTTCATAGAACGGGTAAATGGAAAATAAAAAACAATAGATTTGCGTACGTCTTTACTGCATTGATAAAGACTAAATATTATTGTTCTTCATGTTGAATCAAACCGATCTTACGAAGCAAGTCAATCAGAAACTACTGAGGTTAATTATGAATTATCTGAAGGTCAGCATCTCAGCTGAACCCCAGTTGCTCCCGTACGGAAACCTTGCTCTGGATCCGTGATATTTATATATATGAAATATTCCTTACCGACGACGGTGAGCATGCCGGAGGACTTGATGGTTTTGGCGTCGCACTCGTACTCCGCCTCGTCGTCGAACACGGACTTGTGGACGATGAGGACGTGCTGCCGGCCCTGAGACACCATCTCGTACTTCTTCCCTTTCCTGATTTCACTTCCGTCTTTGAACCAGCGGACCTGAGAGAGAGGAGGAGGGGCGTGAGCCACGCCGTCTTTAAACCAAACCTTTATTGATCTGTTTATCCGTGGACGGACACTCACCTTGACGTCCTGTCTGGACACTTCACACTCAAACCTGGCAGATTCCTTCTCTTTCACTTCCACGTCGTGCAGCGGCTTCGAAAACTCGATGTGTGGAGCTGAGGACGCACGAATAGAAACACTTTAAATGACTCCTCATCAGGGTCCACGAGGGTCCCCAAGGCTAACGGGACACTTGGTAGGAACTTCTAAAAGTCTTTAAGGGTCTTTTCAAGGGTTTCATGAGGGTTCCTTCACGTCTTCACGGGTCATTAACCTCTTACAAGAGATTTCTTAACTTTCATAAGGGTTTCTTTACACTTTGGATTGGCTATTTCAGTAATATGAAGGGTTGTTTAACAAGAGCTGGTGAGTGTTGAATGGACTCTTAGAGGGGGTAGGGTCTCGCATCGTGCTTCTATCCGTTAACTCTTTACAAAGGGTTTCCCTGACTAGAAGTGATTCAGATTCGTCCTTAACTCTCATTTCAATTTCCTTTTTCAGGAGGTACAACTTAAAACCTCCTGAAGACGGTTCCTTAGCTAGAACTCTAAGGAAGTTCCTTTATTAGTCTTCAAAGGGTCTCTAGACTTCCCTGGAAGCTCCTTAAGCTTTTTCTGAGAGGTCTGTCTACTGCACGACATCCCTCTCGATATCTATAGAGTGAGCGTTCCCTGCTGGACTCACGCTCCACGTTGAGGAAGCAGGAGGTCTTGAACTGCTTGGCGTCGCAGGCGTACGTCCTGGAGTCGTCCAGCGTGCAGCCGTGGATGATCAGCGCCCTCTTGTGGCCGTCCACGATCATCTCGTACTTCTTTGTCTTCCTGATCTCCGTGCCGTCCTTGAACCATCTCACCTCGGCCTTCTCCCGGGACACTTCACACTCCAGTGTGGCGGTGGCCTCCTCCTCCACCGTCTGGTCCTGCAGAGGCTTCGAGAACTCCACCGCCGGCTCTGAACCCCCAAACAGAAACACGTGTTATTGGGCTTTACCTATGGAACCCTCCAGTGGGGAGTCAGCAGTCTCTCAGAGTGCCTCGGCAGACCTTTGACGATGAGGTTGGCGTCCGTCTGGAAGTCCTTGGCGGTGAGTTTGATCTGTCCGGCTTCATTGAGCTTGACGTCCCTCAGAGTCAGGCTGTGGACTTTAGCTTCCGACTTCAACACCACCTGTTCAACACACCAGGTATTAGGAGGGTTAGCACCGCCCTGCGCATCGCCTGCCAGGCTCTACAGAGTCATGCAGCCTTCAGACCGGACGCAGGGTATTTAAAATCCAACCAGCGTGCTAATCAAGAGCGCTAGCTAGCTGTGTGGCGCTCAGCAGAGAACCCTATAATACTTCATATCTTAGCTTCATCATACCTCCATATTCCCTCTGTATATCAGACTACGCTGCACTCCACCCTTCCTTGCGCTGCTGCTCAGATGCTAACCACATCTTGTTGTCAATGTGCAATGACAATAAAGATCTGATTGAATGTGATCGCCATGCATCGTTAAAACACAGCTGCGATTTCAACTCGGTTGGGAAACGCTTTTTTTTTTTTGCATTAAACTCGGTGTCATGTATTTGGCGTGGCTATGGCTTAGTGCGCTTATCTGTATATGGGGGGGTTGCTGGTTCAATCCCCCCGTCTGCAGTCAGCACGTCAAAGGCTCCTCGAGTAAGATGCTGAACGCCGTATTGCTCCCGTTGAAGTGTCTAAATACCATGTCATGTAATGTATATATACTGTAGGTGTTTCTAAATCTACTTTCCATTTACGACTTCTGGAACTGCCTCGATCCTATTGGCTGTTTTGGACATTCGTCACAGTGTTAAAAAGTTAACCTGTGTTCAATTCTGGGCTTTCTGAAGAAAACCGTTGCCTGGGTTACGACTTTATATTGAGATTCATGGAACTTTATTCACAATGTGTTGGAGCGCGAGCCATTAGGAGCGCGAGCCATTAGGAGCGCTAGCCAATAGGAGCGCTAGCCAATAGGAGCGCTAGCCAATAGGAGCGCTAGCCAATAGGAGCGCTAGCCAATAGGAGCGCTAGCCAATAGGAGAGCTAGCCATTAGGAGCGCTATCCAATAGGAGCGCTAGCCAATAGGAGCGTTAGCCAATAGGAGCGCTAGCCATTAGGAGAGCTAGCCATTAGGAGCGCTAGCCAATAGGAGCGTTAGCCAATAGGAGCGCTAGCTAATAGGAGAGCTAGCCATTAGGAGCGCTAGCCAATAGGAGCGTTAGCCAATAGGAGCGCTAGCTAATAGGAGAGCTAGCCATTAGGAGCGCTAGCCAATAGGAGCGCTAACCAATAGGAGAGCTAGCCATTAAGAGCGTTAGCCATTAGGAGCGCTAGCCAATAGGAGAGCTAGCCATTAGGAGCGCTAGCCATTAGGAGCGCTAGCCAATAGGAGCGCTAGCCAATAGGAGAGCTAGCCATTAGGAGCGCTAGCCATTAGGAACAGTAGCCAATAGGAGCGCTAGCCATTAGGAGCGCTAGCCAATAGGAGCGCTAGCCATTAGGAGCGCTAGCCAATAGGAGCGCTAGCCAATAGGAGAGCTAGCCATTATGAGCGCTAGCCATTAGGAGCGTTAGCCAATAGGAGCGCTAGCCAATAGGAGCGCTAGCCAATAGGAGAGCTAGCCATTAGGAGCGCTATCCAATAGGAGCGCTAGCCAATAGGAGCGTTAGCCAATAGGAGCGCTAGCTAATAGGAGAGCTAGCCATTAGGAGCGCTAGCCAATAGGAGCGCTAACCAATAGGAGAGCTAGCCATTAGGAGCGCTAGCCATTAAGAGCGTTAGCCAATAGGAGCGCTAGCCAATAGGAGCGCTAGCCAATAGGAGAGCTAGCCATTAGGAGCGCTATCCAATAGGAGCGCTAGCCAATAGGAGCGTTAGCCAATAGGAGCGCTAGCCAATAGGAGAGCTAGCCATTAGGAGCGCTAGCCAATAGGAGCGCTAACCAATAGGAGAGCTAGCCATTAGGAGCGCTAGCCATTAAGAGCGTTAGCCATTAGGAGCGCTAGCCAATAGGAGAGCTAGCCATTAGGAGAGCTAGCCATTAGGAGAGCTAGCCATTAGGAGCGCTAGCCAATAGGAGCGCTAGCCAATAGGAGCGCTAGCTAATAGGAGAGCTAGCCATTAGGAGCGCTAGCCTATAGGAGCGCTAACCAATAGGAGAGCTAGCCAATAGGAGCGCTAGCCATTAAGAGCGTTAGCCAATAGGAGCGCTAGCCAATAGGAGCGCTAGCCAATAGGAGCGTTAGCCAATAGGAGCGGTAGCCAATAGGAGCGCTAGCCAATAGGAGCGCTAACCAATAGGAGAGCTAGCCAATAGGAGCGCTAGCCATTAAGAGCGTTAGCCAATAGGAGCGCTAGCCAATAGGAGCGCTAGCCAATAGGAGCGTTAGCCAATAGGAGCGGTAGCCATTAGGAGCGCTAGCCAATAGGAGCGCTAGCCATTAGGAGCGCTAGCCAATAGGAGCGCTAGCCAATAGGAGAGCTAGCCATTATGAGCGCTAGCCATTAGGAGCGTTAGCCAATAGGAGCGCTAGCCAATAGGAGCGCTAGCCAATAGGAGAGCTAGCCATTAGGAGCGCTATCCAATAGGAGCGCTAGCCAATAGGAGCGTTAGCCAATAGGAGCGCTAGCTAATAGGAGAGCTAGCCATTAGGAGCGCTAGCCAATAGGAGCGCTAACCAATAGGAGAGCTAGCCATTAGGAGCGCTAGCCATTAAGAGCGTTAGCCATTAGGAGCGCTAGCCAATAGGAGAGCTAGCCATTAGGAGAGCTAGCCATTAGGAGAGCTAGCCATTAGGAGCGCTAGCCAATAGGAGCGCTAGCCAATAGGAGAGCTAGCCATTAGGAGCGCTAGCCAATAGGAGCGCTAACCAATAGGAGAGCTAGCCAATAGGAGCGCTAGCCATTAAGAGCGTTAGCCAATAGGAGCGCTAGCCAATAGGAGCGCTAGCCAATAGGAGCGTTAGCCAATAGGAGCGGTAGCCAATAGGAGCGCTAGCCAATAGGAGCGCCCTCCATTGTTCTGTTCTCTAACATAATACTATTTGTTCTATTATTTAATAGCAACCAGATGTATTTTTACAGGTAACTCGTTTTGTAACGGATTATATTTTTAAACTGCGACTCCCTGCATACCATATACATGTATGCATATGTGTGTGTGTGTGTGTGTGTGTGTGTGTGTGTGTGTGTGTGTGTGTGTGCAGAGTCAGCCTTTAGCCTGACAGCTAAATGAATGCAGGCAGCTGCTCCTGACGGCTCCTGACGGCCCCCCCCCCCCCCCCAGGCTGGATTTCACTTTCACACCCAACACTGCATCACGCTGCATCATATCGTCTCTTATTCTCAATATTTGTTGGTTAATAAATATTTCGGCTACATTTGTTTATATTTATCTCACAGGAAGAAATCCTTCAAAATAAAACTCTTCAATGACGATCAATTAAAATGTCTTCACTTTTCGCTTGTTTTAACAATAACAAATATGAATATGAATAACAGTATCTATGTGTCTTTGACACGAGGACATATAAGTGTGTTTATTCATCTCACGGGACAGAGCGTGGAACTCTTCAGCGAGGACACATGGGAGGAAGATGTGTTTGAAAGTCGCTGGCTGTTCCAATGATCACACAGCAGCTCTGGTAAAGGCTTGCTTTGGGTTTAACAGAAGCACCTTTATTATATTTAAGGTGGTTACTGAGTGTAAAAAGCAAACTGATCCAAACGTTAGAAATTAATGACTTAAAAGGCACTTTTATTTTTGGTACCTTCAACAAATACTTTGTGTTCTGTATTCGTATGTATGGTGTGTGTTGGGGGGGTGAGGAGTTTCATTGTTTTATTGCTCAGCTGGAGGTGTGTGTGCTGCTTAGTGTCGAAAGGAAACATCTTAGTGTCGTAAGGAAACATCTTGATGTCGTAAGGAAACATCTTGATGTCGTAATGTGGTAAGGAAACATCTTGATGTGGTAAGGAAACATCTTGATGTGGTAAGGAAACATGTTATTGTCGTAAGGAAACATCTTGACGTCGTAAGGAAACATCTTGATGTCGTAAGGAAACATGTTAGTGTCGTAAGGAAACATCTTGACGTCGTAAGGAAACATCTTGATGTGGTAAGGAAACATCTTGACGTCGTAAGGAACATGTTATTGTCGTAAGGAAACATCTTGACGTCGTAAGGAAACATCTTAATGTGGTAAGGAAACATCTTGACGTCGTAAGGAAACATGTTATTGTCGTAAGGAAACATCTTGACGTCGTAAGGAAACATCTTAATGTGGTAAGGAAACATGTTAG
>NW_027263029.1:114481-141981 GCF_902827115.2 Pseudochaenichthys georgianus
TTCTGACCCATTCCTTCCTCTTCTACTACTTTAGCTTCATCCCCGAACACATCTCCCTGCTCCCGCCCGGGCCTCTCCAGAAGGTTCTGACCCATTCCTTCCTCTTCTACTACTTTAGCTTCATCCCCGAACACATCTTCCTGCTCCCGCCCGGGCCTCTCCAGAAGGTTCTGACCCGTTCCTTCCTCTTCTACTACTTTAGCTTCATCCCCGAACACGTCTTCCTGCTCCCGCCCGGGCCTCTCCAGAAGGTTCTGACCCGTTCCTTCCTCTTCTCCTACTTTAGCTTCATCCCCGAACACATCTCCCTGCTCCCGCCCGGGCCTCTCCAGAAGGTTCTGACCCATTCCTTCCTCTTCTACTACTTTAGCTTCATCCCCGAACACATCTTCCTGCTCCCGCCCGGGCCTCTCCAGAAGGTTCTGACCCGTTCCTTCCTCTTCTACTACTTTAGCTTCATCCCCGAACACGTCTTCCTGCTCCCGCCCGGGCCTCTCCAGAAGGTTCTGACCCGTTCCTTCCTCTTCTCCTACTTTAGCTTCATCCCCGAACACATCTCCCTGCTCCCGCCCGGGCCTCTCCAGAAGGTTCTGACCCATTCCTTCCTCTTCTACTACTTTAGCTTCATCCCCGAACACATCTTCCTGCTCCCGCCCGGGCCTCTCCAGAAGGTTCTGACCCGTTCCTTCCTCTTCTACTACTTTAGCTTCATCCCCCGAACACATCTCCCTGCTCCCGCCCGGGCCTCTCCAGAAGGTTCTGACCCATTCCTTCCTCTTCTCCTGCTTTAGCTTCATCCCCGAACACATCTCCCTGCTCCCGCCCGGGCCTCTCCAGAAGGTTCTGACCCGTTCCTTCCTCTTCTACTACTTTAGCTTCATCCCCCGAACACATCTTCCTGCTCCCGCCCGGGCCTCTCCAGAAGGTTCTGACCCATTCCTTCCTCTTCTACTACTTTAGCTTCATCCCCGAACACATCTTCCTGCTCCCGCCCGGGCCTCTCCAGAAGGTTCTGACCCATTCCTTCCTCTTCTCCTACTTTAGCTTCATCCCCGAACACATCTCCCTGCTCCCGCCCGGGCCTCTCCAGAAGGTTCTGACCCATTCCTTCCTCTTCTCCTACTTTAGCTTCATCCCCGAACACATCTCCCTGCTCCCGCCCGGGCCTCTCCAGAAGGTTCTGACCCATTCCTTCCTCTTCTCCTGCTTTAGCTTCATCCCCGAACACATCTCCCTGCTCCCGCCCGGGCCTCTCCAGAAGGTTCTGACCCATTCCTTCCTCTTCTCCTACTTTAGCTTCATCCCCGAACACATCTTCCTGCTCCCGCCCGGGCCTCTCCAGAAGGTTCTGACCCATTCCTTCCTCTTCTCCTACTTTAGCTTCATCCCCGAACACATCTTCCTGCTCCCGCCCGGGCCTCTCCAGAAGGTTCTGACCCATTCCTTCCTCTTCTCCTACTTTAGCTTCATCCCCGAACACATCTTCCTGCTCCCGCCCGGGCCTCTCCAGAAGGTTCTGACCCATTCCTTCCTCTTCTCCTACTTTAGCTTCATCCCCGAACACATCTCCCTGCTCCCGCCCGGGCCTCTCCAGAAGGTTCTGACCCATTCCTTCCTCTTCTCCTACTTTAGCTTCATCCCCGAACACATCTCCCTGCTCCCGCCCGGGCCTCTCCAGAAGGTTCTGACCCATTCCTTCCTCTTCTCCTACTTTAGCTTCATCCCCCGAACACATCTCCCTGCTCCCGCCCGGGCCTCTCCAGAAGGTTCTGACCCGTTCAGACACTCCCCGCTGTAATGAAGTCTTACGGGCGAGGGGTGCAGCTGTTCCCCCTTCAGCCTCCAGGTGGCGTGCAGGTCCTCCTCGGAGATCTCCGTCTCAAACCTGGCGGTCTCGGTCTCAGTGACCTCCACGCTGTACAGCGGGCGGACCACCTTAATGTCGCGCTCTGCAGGGGGGGAACAGACGTCAAGCAGGAGGAGAGGAGGAGGAGGAGGGGAGGAGGAGGAGGAGGAGGAGGAGGAGGAGGAGGAGGAGGAGGAGGGGACAAATGATTCTATTGTCTAAAAATGGATATATTAAGATCTATCGTCGGCATGGTGATCTATCATCGTCATGGTGATCTGTCAAAAGCAGATCCACAGTGAGTTGAATAGGATGTTATGAACACTTGCATGTGCCTCTGAGAGACATTCACATTCCATACAGTTATAATATACAGTTATAATGGGGGGGTTGTGAGGACAAACAAAGATGGAGGATGAGGGGGCGGGGCATGGTGGGGGCGTGGCCTCGCTGCACGGTGGTGGGCGGGGCTTGTCCTGCCGGCGTTCAGGGTCTCCGCAGGGTTTACCTTCGATGTTCAGGTCGGCCGTGGTCTTGTCGCTGCCACAGTCGCAGGTGTACGCCCCGATGCTGCTCCTCGCCGCCTTCTTGATCACCAGCGTGCGCCGCTTTCCGTCCGCTTGCATCAGGACGTTCTTGGAGGCAAATATTTCGTTCCCGTCTTTGTACCAGCGGACCTCGTCGGCCGCCTTGCTCAGCTCGCAGGACAACACCACCTCGTCTTTCTCCACGGCGGTGTAGTTCTGCAGCTTCACCGTGAAGTACAGGTCGCCCTCTGCAAGAAGACACGTCAGCAACACACAGTTAAAGCACAGCGGTTTGGGACTGAGCCGGAAAGGTCTGGAGCCATCCGGAGATCTGTGGAAGGCAAGCGAATACTCTCGGCCGAGCATTCTGTTAAACAATCACATGTATCATTAGAGTGTTAAGCAAACGGAGCCTTTTGTTAGATTCGCCCTCAGCGTGGTACTGACCGAGCACGGTGAGCATGGCCTCGGAGGTCTTGCTCATGGCCTCCACTCTGATCATGGAGGTGTCGTCGATGGACACCTCCTTGAAGGCCAGCGTGAAGACCTTCCCGTCCTCCGTCATGTGCACCACCTTGCTGGGGTGCAGCCGCACGTCGTTTTTGTACCAGACCACCGGGATCTTATCGTGAGAGAGCTCCACGCTGAACTCTGCCGTCTCACGCTCCTTCACGGTCACGTCTTTGATCGGCTTGATAAACTCGAGGCGAATACCTGATGACGAAAGGTTACACACAAAGAGTTCAAACGAAAGGCAGCAACACAGACACACACCGTCCGCTCTGACTTCACTCCTAGTCACCTTTGATAATCAACTTCCCAGACGTCCGCTTGTCTTCAGCCTCAAACATGTACTTGGCTTCGTCTTCATATCGGGCAGACTTCACAGTCAGAGTGTGTCTCTTGCCCTCCACCTGGATCTCAAACTTATCGTCGCTCGTCAGCTCCTGAGATCCCTTCAGCCAGCGGAAGCTTTTGGGCTCTCTGGAAATGTCCAGCTCGAACTTGGCCTCGTCCTTTTCGTACGCGTGGACGTCAGCCAGCGGAGTAATGAACGAGACCGGCGGCTCTGCAGATTCAGACAGACACAGATAACATAAACGACGGGCCAGGAGGGAAGCTGTGGATCCACATCGTTAGACAGTCGAACTGAAGCGCCGTGAGACTGGACTGCGTCTCCTGGTAAGAGTGTGAACGGCGGTACGTGAGCGCTCACCCTTCACTTTCAGGTTAGCAGAGCATTTGGCGTTGGCGGCGGTAAACACCAGCTCGCCTGTTTGAGGCACTTTGCAGTTGTACAAGACCAACGTGTGTTTGGCACCGTCCTCCACGATCTCTACATCCTGCAGACGACCGACAGACGTCAGCATGTCAGTACAAGAAAACATGAGGATTGTAAAGTGAGCAGGGCGGAACAGAATGAAGAGAAGGGAACCACATGTGAGATAATTAGTGATGAGACGTACGGCGGATGGACTGAGGACTTCTCCGTTTAGCTTCCATTGCCCATGGACGTCGTCTTCGCTGAGCTCCACTTCGAACCGAGCGGTTTCTCCGTCAAACACCTCGACTCCGTACACCGGCCGCACCACCTTGATGTGGCGCGCTGACGGTGAAGAGAGGGCACAAAGGCGTTTAAGTATTCAGACAGACTTCACATTGAACACAAGACGTAGACGTAGACGCACACCACACAAGAACTCTAGGACCAGAAACAACCAAAGGGCTCCAATGGCTGGGCAACGACACGGCGATGATCAAGCAAGTGAACGGCTGCAAAAGCAGGGACGTCGATGGACCGCCACTGCCCGAAAGGAGCCCTTTGGTTCTTTGTGGACCTGTCGGATCATCGAGGTGCACGTCAGAGGGTTCTTCAGAGGGCGGTTCTGTGAGGAAGACCCTCTGAAGAACTATAACAGCGACCAACAGACACGACAGAGATGGAAGAACACCACAGGAGTTTTCTCCAGCAAGAGTTATACTCAGAGCTGAACAAACCCACGACAGGCTTCCTCTGAGAGCTCTTGGTGTGTGTCCAGCGTGCTCAGAAGTGCACGGGGATGAGCGCAGAGCTGCCAGGAAAGACGATGGAGCTCGAGCTTATGAGGTGAAGGATGAGCTTAAGATGAGCACCATGGAATTACCTTCGATGTGGAGCGTGGCCACCGTCTTGTCCGTCCCGCAGTCACACACGTACTGGCCTTTGTCTTTGTCGGCAACCTTCTTGATGACGAGGGTTCTGCGTTTGCCCTCGGCCTTAATGGCGGCCATCTTAGAGGGTTTGACCTCGGCCTCGTTGTGGTACCACACGACCTCCACGTCTTTGCTGAGCTCGCAGTCTAGGGCCACCTCGTCTTTCTCCACCGCGGTATAGTCCTGCAGCTTAACCGTGAAGTACGCATCGCCCTCTGGAAGGGGGACATGTTTGTGTGACTCTCCAGACAAAAGCACACATGAATAACAAACAAGTACACAGTCCGAGGTAAACAAACAAGATGAGGAACACAAAGACACAACACGTAGAGACAGAACAACGACACACACACACACAACATGTAGAGACCGAACAATGACACACAAACAGGTGGATCTGTGGAAAGACACAAACACGTAGAGACACACACAAACACGTAGAGACCGAACAATGACACACACACAAACACAAAAACGTAGAGACCGAACAATGACACACACACACACACACACACACACACACACATGGACACGTATCTGTGGAGAGAAGAAGACGCACAGGAGGAGGACACACGTGGGTTTACCTATGACCGTCAGGTTGGCCATGGAGGGAATGCCTTTGGCCTCAGCCTTAATTTGACAAGTGTCATCGAGAGTCACTTCCTTCACTTCTAACACGTGTCTCTTCCCGTCCACGTGACTGAGCACGGTTCTGCTCGGGTGGATTTTGACATCGTTTTTGTACCATGTGACGGGGATGTTCTCGTGAGAGAGCTCCAGCTCAAAGCGAGCCGTGGCGCCTTCCTTCACCGTCTGGTCCTTTAGCGGCGAGATGCATTTGAGCCTGATACCTGTGGGTGCACGAGGTGGAGAGAGGAGGCAACCAACTCAGTGAGTGCTGTCTGGATAAGCATAAGGGCGCTGCTCGATAATGGCAGCACTTACCGTCCACCGTGAGTCGAGCTGTGGACATCTTGCCCAGGACAGCGATTGTATACGCGTCCTCGTCATCGAACTCGCAGCAGTTTATAATGAGCATGTGCTTCTTCCCATCGTCGATGATGTCATACTTTTGGTCCGGGGTGATGACATCATCCCCTCTATACCACATGACCTTAGAGACATCCTTCGTGATGGTGCATTCAAACTTTGCCTGTTTCTTTTCAGGCACAGACACATCCTTCAGCGGGACAACAAAGTCCATCTCGATTTCTGGGTTTAAAAAGGTGACACAGAACATCAACAACACAACAAAACAACAACAACGGTTTACACACAGTGGCCAGTCTGCTCGCTAAGGTTCGGCGAAGAACTCTACGTGATGATTCCTCCAAAGGACCGGTCCTCCACCAACTAGGACGACCGTTTACTGGGATACCCATTGTTCTTTCGTCACCAGGTACCTACCTGTCTGGACTCAAGCCTGTGCCTACTCTCTGGTATGTGCTGAAGCATGCCTGGTGGTTTAACGAATACACTGGCCACCGTTCGGAGAGTTAACGAACAACATGTAACCACAGACAGTACGGACATCCTGCAAAGTGGCAGCACAAACACACATTTAGACACATGTCGGATCGGACATATACACAGACATGTTTCCATTGAACTGACAACACATAGAAAACACACAAACACACTGGACATTGTTGGGATTCTCATCCGAATGTCTCCTGGTCTTCCCGGGCTGCAAGTCTCAAAGAAGGGCACACGAATGCATTTCATTCATCAACCCTATGCAATAAAGGTCTAAGGTCCGCTCTCAAGTGCCTTTCAGCTTTATTCTATTGCCCACGGACCTTACGCCTTTATCTGTACACCTACTATCCTAAAACACTGTTCGTCCGGTCCTGGATACCAGGCGCAGGTCTTACCTTTGACGTTGAGCATCGCGCTGGTTATGGCGTTCAGAGCCTGGTACGAGACCTCTCCGGCATGATCCAACTGGCAGTTCTTCAGAGTGAGCTTACGCACCCCGCGCTCCATGTGGATTTCGCACGTCTGGTGAACACATCACAGCGTAAAGTAATGAACACGACCATGCAAACAAAGAAATACCTGCAGTAAGAATCGTGTGACTATTTAACGGAAACAAGTTCATGAAACCGTACCGGGGATCTGGTCAGAAGCTCTCCTTTGAGCTTCCATTCGCCGGGAACATCGTCCTCAGAGATCTCCGTCTCAAACACGGCGTCCTGCTTCTCCACCACCTCAACGCTGGCCAGAGGCTTCAGGATCTCAGCCTCGCGCTCTGAGAGAGATGTTGTGTTAGTATTCAGGAATATGGACCAGACTAAAGAAAAGTCAACGAGGCACTTAGGGATGTCACCAGAATGTCAGCAGTCAATACCGACACCTTTCCAACACAGTGCTTGATACCTGTAACTAATCGTACCTTCGTTGTTCCCATTAGCATGCTGGGTCATAAGTTCCTAATTACATCTCCTTCAGACACCTGGATGTATTTACGTTTCTCACACAAGAATACATCAAACACATCATGATAAGGTTATGATTTACCTTTGCCTAATACTTCAATGTGTCTAAAGAGTTTGTCTGCACCACAATGCAACTCGAAGGAGCTTGGCTCCACAGGCTGCTAACAGCTAACAGCTAACAGCTAACAGCTAACTGCTAACAGCTAACAGCTAACAGCTAACAGCTAACAGCTAACGTTAGCTAACGACCTGTAGCTTAAGATGGACTTTTATTAATCCCTCGTGGGGAAATTGTCTCTCTGCATTTGACCCGTCCTAGTGTTAGGAGCAGTGTGCTGCCATTTTGAGCGGCGCCCGGGGAGCAATGTGGGGAGCGGTGCCTTGCTCAGGGACACCTCGGTAGCACTTGGTCTTTCTGGGACTTGAACTGGTGACCAAGAGATGACACGATCCTGTTAGTCTTGAGTTGAGCTTGGCTACCCACGTGTTACCCGAGAACTGTTTCTGGTGACATCCCTAAACCAATAAGGAAGGGAAGTAAGTGGATAGAAAACCTCCGAGAGTGAGATGGGCGGTGTAAAGGCGTCCTTCCACCTCCATGCAATACTGCGCCACATCCTCAGGCTGACAGTTCTTGATGGTGAGCGTCAGCTCCTTTCCTTCCTTCTTGATCTCAATCCTGTCTGAAGGAGTGACCTCCTCCTCTCCTTTGAGCCACTTCCAGTTGGGGGATTCCTTGAAGAGCTCGCACCTAAACGTAGCGTTGGCTTTCGGTTTCACGTGCTGGTCTCTCAGCGGTTTCGCAATCCAGTCCCGGATGATTTCTGTTGGAGTTAAACAACGGTTTGCATTATAAAGAAAAGACGTGCTCCATTAATATACCAGATATTAAGAGATGTATTCTGAGATAAAGCAGAAGCGCCAAAACAGGCTTAGTCTGAATTAGGTTATCTGACTTTGTGTCGGTTTCAAGATTGTTTGCAATTTGAAATTCGGTTTAGGCGGAGAACTCAAAGCTGCAGATATCTGAATGTAGCTGCAGGACAATCAGTGGTTTGCTTTTATGGTGATTACATTTTGAAATAAGAATGGACAAACCAGATCTCTACCTGTATCCACTACTTATGGAACACCTGGATTGATGGATGCGTCTATATGTTCACTGCTTACCAATGATTTTGACATTCGTTGAGGTCTTGAAATCCTCCTGGCCGGACACCTCACAGCTGATGAGCCCGGTGTCGGCCTCAGTGGAGTTCTGGATGGTCAGAGCGTGCTGCAAGCCGATGACGTTGATCTGAATCTTCCCGGCCTGTTTCTTCAGGACCTCACCGTTCCTCTTCCATATCGCATCCTTCTCTTTGTTCAACTCACAGGTCATGTACAGAGGCTGGCCCTTCATAGCCGAGGTCTCCTCCTCCAGCTCCTTGAGCCATTTCAATGGAAGCTCTGTGGCGAGATAAAAGGCAATGAGTGGCGAAAGCTTGGATCATGATTAGGAGAAAGACATTCAGGACAGAACTACATATAAATACCTTCAACAATGAGCTTGGCTTTGCACGATATCTCCTTGCCGGCATTCTTGGCTATACACGTGTACTCCCCGTTGTCAGACAGCTGGACATCGATGATGTTCAGCTTGCGGTCTTTGCCGTCAGAGGTGAACTTGTGCTTGGGGCTCTCGCGAAGGTTACAGTCGTCTTTCATCCAGGTGGTGATGGCGGTGGAGGGCGAAACCTCGCACTCGAACACCGCAGCCGATCCGATGGACTCGGCTTCCTTCAGCAAGATGTCCTGAAGCTTCTTGATGAACTTCAGAGGGACGGCTTTGAGCTTGAACCCTGCGAACGGTTCGTCTGGTGGCGTGGGACCCTTCCCTCCGGGCTTCAGGCCACGGCCCCTACCTTCTCCGGGGGACGGGGTCTGCTTGGCTGAAATACACATGAACGGTCATTTCACGAAGGACTCTTTGGGATCACTTCCTTACGAGAGATGAAGAACAGAGACTTACCTTTCAGTCCTCTCCCTCGACCTCCACCGGCTGCTTCTCCTGCTGGGGATCCCTCTGTTCATGGAAAACACAAGTGAGTTTCTGCACACGTCACCAGGTGTCTTGGTGAGCATGCAGAGCTGTGAGACGTGTAATGTCCACGCGGATGGATTGGGGAGTATGATGTCATAGTTGAATAATGAAACAATGGAAACGAAAGGCACATGGATGACTTTAACATCGTGACGAGATGGAACAACGAAACAGAAAGGTGGAGATGTTATGGGAACACGTGTTGGACGGATGGAAATGACGGACACACACATGACAGTTTGACAAACAGATTGATATTCAACACGAGAAAAGATGGTGGAGGAATGATTCGGATGGAGGCGTGATGGTGGGAATGGGTAGCGATGACTCAGGGCATGTTTGTCTCGGCCGTCACCCAGCGAGTTAGGGTCGCCCCATCTCACCTCTCCTGGAGAGCCCGGGCACCTCCAAGGCCCCTTCCTCTCCTTCACCCTCCCAGTCGTAACTGTCCCGGCGAACCATCTCCCAGCCCCAGGCCTCATCTTCCTCCTTCTCCACACCTTCCTCTTCGTCCTCCTCTTCATACACCTCCTCCTCAGGCTGGGTGGCTATCTTCCTCATCTGCACGGCTCCAGGAGACACCTCCTTCCCCAGGGGAACCTTTCCTTTCCCGGGCTTCGCTGGTTCTGCAGCCTCCTCGGGGGACGGCTTCTTCGGGACCTTCTTCAGAGTCACAGCTTCCACAGAGACCTTTGGTGAAACTGCTTTAGGAACCCTTTTCAGTTTATCCATACTGGGCCTCCTCTCAACGGGGACTTTCTCTGCGTCTTTGAGCTTCTCCACCTGAGGAGACGGTGTCTTTCTCAGCTCCAGCTTCTTGAGCTGCTCCAAAGGCTTCAGAGCCACCTCTTCTTTCTCCTCTCTTGGCTTCGGTGTGACTCCCTTCTTCAGCTGCAGAGGTTTGGGCTCCTCAGGAACCTTTTCTGGTTTCTTAACAGGAGTCGCTTTCTTCTCAGCTGGAGCTGCCTCCACCACCTTCGCCGGCTTCTTCTCTGGACTTTCTGCCATCTCAGGTTTCATCGGTTTAGCCTCAGGCTCTCGTTCTTTAGCTTTTTCCTCTGGACTGGTGCGACGGCGCTGCAGGTCATCCGCCGGCCTCCTCTCTTTCTCCTCCGCTGCTTTCTTCTCAGGCTCTGCGGCCTCTTTGGACGGCCTGGAGAAAGGCTTCAGCTTGACGCTCTCCACCTCTTGTTCCTGTGTTGGCATCTTCTTAACCTTAGTGGGCGCTTTGACCGCCTCCGGCTCTTTCTCCGGAGTTCTCTTTTTATCTACTGGCTTTGGCACCTTGGCCGCTGGCTCTTTGACCTCTGGAGGAGCTGTCTCAGGTTTCTTGGAAGGCTCTTTAGTTTCCACCTCTCTAGGGACTCTGTCCAGCTTCTGGAAGGGCGCAGAGTCCCTGTCGTGCCTCTCGTTCTTGTCTTTCTCCGGCTCCTCAGACGGTTTAACAGGTTTCTCAAACGGTTTTAATTTGATCACTTCTGGTGCCTCTTCTTCTGAAGGCACTCGTTTCACCTTCTTTAAGGCGGCAGTAGGCGGGGCAGGTTCCTCCTCCTTTGGTGCCTTGGGAGTTCTCTTCAAAGAAATGTCATCTTCTGGTTTCTCGCCTTTTGGAACAGGTTTCTGGCGGGTCCAGGCTTCTGCAGGGGCTTCCTTCTGGTCCTGTTCTTTAGGCTTCATAACTGCAGGCTTCTTCACCACCTCTGCTTTGTCTCCAGGTTTCTTCCCCTCTGCGGGTCTCCTGGTGGCGATGGACATCTCCACCGCCGCCTCTCTGAGCACCAACTCCTCCACGTGAAACACTGTGGTCTTCGTGACCTTCTGAGGTCTCTCCTCTTCCTCAGCCTCTTTCAGTTGAACTGAAGGAATCTTCTTCAGTTTGATTATCTCCTGCTCTTCTTCCACTTCTTTCACGACTCTGGTCGTCTTCCTCAAAGTGGGAATCTCAAACGTCCCCTCCTCGTCAGTCTGAACTTTACCTTTTTTCTGCAGAAGCGGTTCTGAGGTGGCAAAGGTTTGACATTACTTATGAAACGTAACGAACGACACACACACACTTATCACGATATATAAGACTAAATCAAGATGACAGTACAACAGTGACCCAAAAGACAAAGAAGAGGACGACTACAAGAAAAGACAACAGGACACAACAGACAAACATGTGTTGTGTATATGCATTTAGTATTCTTTAAACAAAAAGTTCTTTTGATGTCCCAACGTCTCCAACGGTTGGGTCGTTTCTGAGGTGGTGGCGCTATACGAGTATCATGCTGTGTATTTCTTTAGGCGTTAGTAACTGTGTACTGGCTGTACTGAGGTGAGGTGAGCGGTAACCGGGGCTCCTACCTTTCTTGACTCCTCCCGGTGCTTGGACGGGTCCCTTGGTTTGATCTAATACAGGATTATAGTTCAAACAGTCGTTAGTTAGAACATTTCATAAATAGCAGTTTCACTGATTTAAAAGTGGAAGACCTTACCAACCGCACTCAAAGAAAAGATAGCTGATGGGATTTGTGGTAAAGATGTGACTGAGAATGCGGAGTGGTCTAGTGTCACGTGATTTAGTGGAATGACATGGGGAATAAGTAAAGAGATGACATGGAGAGTCCAAGGACAGCTGGCATGCTTCAGTTCGATGTGTGGTGAATGAACAAACAGGACACACAACAGGAAGAGACACACATCCCAATGAGAAGGCCGTACCGACCAAGATTAGCGGTGGAAACACACACGTGGGGGGGTCAGTCAACAATCCAGTGATGACAATGGAAGTGAAAAAGATGGAGAGGACTGGACATCTCAAACAAAGAGGATGGTTCAAGGTCCGTTCCTCCTATACCTCTACCTGTTTCAGGAGGTATCGTCTCTACCGCGGTGGGTTTTTCTTCTTCTGCACCCTTCCTGGTTGGTTCTTTAGCCTTCGCAGCAGCCTTTGGCTTGGCCACTTAATAAAAGAGGGGGTTGTAAAGTAAACAAGACGCACACGGTCTTAGTACAAAGTCTTTACAAGTTATTATCTGTATACCTGGCTTTGTTTCTTCCTGGGGAGTTATCTTCTTCTCTAACTTCGTGCTCTTGTCTGTGACTTCAGGCTTTTTGGCAGCTTCTTGAACTTTTACAGCCGCCTGCGCTTTGCTCTCTTCAAGTACAAAGTAAAAAGGGAATTCAACAGAAAGCTCTCCACAAACACAAATACATGTTGGATCTAAGAGCTTGAAACCATAAAAAGGCAAAGTTCATTTTTCTATGAAGAACATTTTGTTTCCATTGTCCTTTCGATACAGATTCAAAGATCATGTTCGCTCAAGAGTGACATTCTTTCACGAATGCCTCACAGACAGAGACACAGAGACATACACACCATTACAACATTTAGAAGAGAGGTCGGTACCTGCTTGAGGAGCAGCTGGCTTTACCAGTGCTTCTGTGACTTGTGGCGGAGACTCCATTCCCTTCACAGGAACTTTGAAATGAAATGATACAGAAAGTCAGTACGACTGATGGGCGAGCACGGAACCAGCGTGCAAAGACAAACAACACAACGAGAACAAACACGGTCCAGGACAAGGTCGCAAAGTTCTCACCTCATTTGTGTAATAAAATATCTCAGGTCAAAATAAACATGAAGGACACGACAAACATCATTAGACAAAGCGATGAAGAGAAACCCAACGTGGACGCGTGGTGATATCAGGTGATCAGAAACCAAGAGTCTGTCTGAGGCGACAGGAGGACGGTCCTTCACAATGAGCAGGGGTACAGTTTGTGACGACACACAATGGGTGGTGTGACATGGATGTCTTCTTGAAATGGTCGAAAGACGAAAGAGGTATGAATCTAATAGATCCTTAAGGAGGAGGTGCACAAGGGGGTGTGGTGCTCAGGTAAAACACGTGCTCGGTGACACATAACATATCTCCCTCTATACCTCTGGAAGACTCTTGAAGGGTGACTCGTTCCTTTCCTTCTGGTGTCAAAGTCAACACTTCCTGAGGAGGGAGGTGCCGGACGTCTGCTTTGAGACAAGACTGCTCCACCTCTGACTTCCTGTTGACACTTTCTCCGAATTCTGTCGTCTTTTCCTGAACCGTCTTTGGCTTGGTTGTATCTGTTACTGAGGGCTCTCCGATCACGCCAATATCAGCGCTTGACTCTGCCGTTGCTCGTTGGTATTTCCCAGAAATCTCTTGGGTTTTATGCTTTTCCAGAATCGTGTTTGTGGGTTTAAGTAACTGATCTCCTTTTATTTGTACTTGTCTAATCTCAAGCTTTTCTTTTTCAGGAAGTTCTTTGAGGATCGTGTTTGTTCCTACCATGACTTCTGTCTTTATGTCTCTGGGTTCAGCCAGCTGTCTTTCTAAAGGCGCTTCCTCTAAATGTGAGGACACTGGAAGTTGTTGTTTGGCAGCTTGGTCTTCAAAAGTGACACATTTTGGTCTTTCTTCTATATATTTAAAGTCTTGTTCGGCTGACATTCTTCTCACGTCCTTGAGCATTTCTCTTTTGGTATATTCGTCTGCAATAAGTGATTCTTTAGACGGTGTTACTGTGGCTTTCCTTTCAATCTGTTTGCGCTTTATTTCTGTTCCTTCAGGCGGACTTACTGTAGCTCTCTTATCTTTAACCAGGACGACCTTTGGCTGAATTCCTTCTCTTGTATCAGATGTATTCAAAGCCTTTTTAAAAGATTCAGTTTCAGTAGTTTCTCCGGTTCTTGCATATCTGTCTAAAGTGTCTCGCAGTAATCCTTTAGTGGTGGTTGTTTGTATCGGAGTAACTTTAGTAGTTTTGTCAATAGGTGTTCCAACCTTGGACGTTCTTTCTTGCGCTCTAAACTCTTCAGTTTGACCTAACGTCGGGCCTGTTGTGTGTTCGTCTTTCTTTAAAGGAACTTCCACTGACTGTGTTTCACTTGATGTCATGTCTTTAACAAGATCGTCAGGGGTAATAAACCTCTGTGGAGTATCGAATTTAAACTCGTGTTGTTTCATAATCAATGGTTTTTCATAAGCAACATCCATGACAGGAGTCCTTGAAGCTTTCCTTTCTACTTGGTCCTGCTTTGTTTCTACACGTGGAGCCACCCTGAGGAAGAGGTCTTTAGCGGTGTCTGTTCTGCACTGAATGCTTTTCATTGTCGACCGCTCTTGGTCTCCTTTCAATGTTTGAGTCTCTTGTTGAGCAACAGCTGACGCGTCTGCCGGTTGTTGAGTGTGTTTCTGTTCTGTGAGCATTGTATTATCTGTGTCTGTAATCTTTTGTTTCTCAGCCTGCACCCTTCCCTTGGTGGACTCGAGAGAAGCCTCACTGGACTCATAAACGTCCTCTCTACTGGACCCAACCTCTCTAACACGCGTGTCAGGTGCAACACGTCTTTGCAGGGTGTCTGATCTCACGTCTCCATCTTTAACTACCTGGTGTTGTTCAGCTGCGACCTCCATCACAGGAGACACTGACATTATTCTCTCAGCTTGTTGTGTTTCTGTTTCCTCCAGTGGAGTAAAACTACCGTATTCATCTTTAACTGTAACTGACTCAGACTGCACCTCTCCAGAGGACCGTGTGTCCAGCTTCAGTGCTTTCTCTCTCAGGGACTTTGATTTCTTTGACCTAATGCTTTCCGTCTCTGCGTCGGTTATGTCTGTCTGCTTCTGACTGTCTCTGATCTCTTCAGCTGGAAGACCTGCAGTGATTTGATCCTTGACTGCACGTTGTTCTGGAGCTTCTTGCTCCACCAAAGAGCGTTGATATGCTTCTTCTGGTCTGGATACAGGTAAAGCTTTTCTTTCAATGTTCTGTTTCTCAGGTAAGTCCTCTTTAATGGGAGAAACCTTTTCTGTCTGATATTGAACTACGTCTACTTTTGAAAAGACTGGATGCACCGTAATATCTTTGGAAGACTCCTTTGACTTTGTAGGAACCTCGTCTGACTTGTAAACATCCCCTTGTGTTGACCTAATGTCTTTAAAGAGCTCATCAGGCGTGATATGTCTTTGGAGAGTGTCTGATCTAACGTCTCCTTCTGTCACGATCAGACATCTCTCAGATGCAATCTCCATCACCGGAGCCAATGAAAACCTGTTCTCCACTTGTCCTTGATTGGCTTCTGGGACGAATGGAGCAACACTTCCATATGCGTCCTTAACGTGAACTATGCTGGACTGGACCTCTTGTGCTTTAGAGGGTGTGTCTTGCAGAGCTCGAACAGAACCACGGATCTCCGTTTGTTTATGCCTTTCTGGTTTTATCTTTACAGTTTCATCTGGAATCGTTTGGACTAATATCCTGTCCTGAGAAATGTTATCTAACTTTGTCTTTTGTTCTTCGATCTCAGGTTTAACTTCTACTTTAGTTTCAGTTGCATTGTGGTCAAGAGGAACGCTTTTCTCTGTTCTGTCTTTCTTTGAATACCCTACAGTCTGACCTTCCTCCACAGTCTTTGCTGACTCATCTCGTCTCTTGGTCTGCGACATGTCTTTCTTTGAATACCCTACAGTCTGAACTTCCTCCACAGTCTTTGCTGACTCATCTCGTCTCTTGGTCTGCGACATGTCTTTCTTTGAATACCCTACAGTCTGGACTTCCTCCACAGTCTTTGCTGACTCATCTCGTCTCTTGGTCTGCGTCATGTCTTTCTCAGTTGTCTCCGAGGGTATGCTGTCAATGTGTTCCAGTCTTGTTAGGGTCTTCTCCTCAATGGGAGTCACCATGGGTGTCTTCATTTCAATTGGGACTACATTGGACCTGATTTCTACCTTAATGTCTTCAGGTGAGCTCATGTGTGGAGGAATAACAGTTTTAGTGTCTTGTGGTCTGGCCATTGCCTCCTCTATCACAGGTACCTCTGAAGTCCTTCTGAGGACGTGTTCTTGTTTGATGTGTGTAGTTTCAAAAGGTGTAACTCTACTATATTCACGTGAAACAGCAACGGTCCTGGCCCCTTCGACTGTAGTCTCTTTGGATTTGGCTGACAGTGTATCTGTTTGAGCTTTATCTTTCTCACGATGTTCTGATGTTTCTTCAGGTCCAGTTCGGACTGTTTTATCTTTCATCTGGACGCCTTTCAATGTTTTAGTCTCTTGTTGAGTAACCGCTGACGCGTCTGCCGGCTGTTGAGTGTGTTTCTGTTCTGTGAGCATTGTATTATCTGTGTCTGTAATCTTTTGTTTCTCAGCCTGCACCCTTCCCTTGGTGGACTCGAGAGAAGCCTCACTGGATTCATAAACGTCCTCTCTACTGGACCCAACGTCTCTAACAAGATCGTCAGGGGTAATAAACCTCTGTGGAGTATCGAATTTAAACTCGTGTTGTTTCATAATCAATGGTTTTTCATAAGCAACATCCATGACAGGAGTCCTTGAAGCTTTCCTTTCTACTTGGTCCTGCTTTGTTTCTACACGTGGAGCCACCCTGAGGAAGAGGTCTTTAACGGTGTCTGTTCTGCACTGAATGCTTTTCATTGTCGACCGCTCTTGGTCTCCTTTCAATGTTTGAGTCTCTTGTTGAGTAACCGCTGACGCGTCTGCCGGCTGTTGAGTGTGTTTCTGTTCTGTGAGCATTGTATTATCTGTGTCTGTAATCTTTTGTTTCTCAGCCTGCACCCTTCCCTTGGTGGACTCGAGAGAAGCCTCACTGGACTCATAAACGTCCTCTCTACTGGACCCAACCTCTCTAACACGCGTGTCAGGTGCAACACGTCTTTGCAGGGTGTCTGATCTCACGTCTCCATCTTTAACTACCTGGTGTTGTTCAGCTGCGACCTCCATCACAGGAGACACTGACATTATTCTCTCAGCTTGTTGTGTTTCTGTTTCCTCCAGTGGAGTAAAACTACCGTATTCATCTTTAACTGTAACTGACTCAGACTGCACCTCTCCAGAGGACCGTGTGTCCAGCTTCAGTGCTTTCTCTCTCAGGGACTTTGATTTCTTTGACCTAATGCTTTCCGTCTCTGCGTCGGTTATGTCTGTCTGCTTCTGACTGTCTCTGATCTCTTCAGCTGGAAGACCTGCAGTGATTTGATCCTTGACTGCACGTTGTTCTGGAGCTTCTTGCTCCACCAAAGAGCGTTGATATGCTTCTTCTGGTCTGGATACAGGTAAAGCTTTTCTTTCAATGTTCTGTTTCTCAGGTAAGTCCTCTTTAATGGGAGAAACCTTTTCTGTCTGATATTGAACTACATCTACTTTTGAAAAGACTGGATGCACCGTAATATCTTTGGAAGACTCCTTTGACTTTGTAGGAACCTCGTCTGACTTGTAAACATCCCCTTGTGTTGACCTAATGTCTTTAAAGAGCTCATCAGGCGTGATATGTCTTTGGAGAGTGTCTGATCTAACGTCTCCTTCTGTCACGATCAGACATCTCTCAGATGCAATCTCCATCACCGGAGCCAATGAAAACCTGTTCTCCACTTGTCCTTGATTGGCTTCTGGGACGAATGGAGCAACACTTCCATATGCGTCCTTAACGTGAACTATGCTGGACTGGACCTCTTGTGCTTTAGAGGGTGTGTCTTGCAGAGCTCGAACAGAACCACGGATCTCCGTTTGTTTATGCCTTTCTGGTTTTATCTTTACAGTTTCACCTGGAATCGTTTGGACTAATATCCTGTCCTGAGAAATGTTATCTAACTTTGTCTTTTGTTCTTCGATCTCAGGTTTAACTTCTACTTTAGCTTCAGTTGCATTGTGGTCAACACTTTTCTCTACTCTGTCTTTCTTTGAATATCCTACAGGTCCAGTTTGGACTTTTTTATCTTTAATCTGGACGCCACATTCCTCATCTGAGACTTCAATCTTAATATGTGTTTCCAGTTGTTTTGGGGCTCCATCTTCAGCGGGTGTTACTTTTACAATTTTCTCTTTAACTCTTATGGATTTCAATGGGATTTGTTCATCTGCAGCCTCTCTAGGTCTGGCTACCTTCTGTCCTCCCTCGTTTAAGGGTATTGATGTTCCAGAAGGCGTTTCGTCAAAGAAATCAAAGTCCTCTTCCACTGTTGCTAATTCAGTTTCTCTGGTTTCCGGAGCGACTGCAAGTTCTCTAGAAGTTTCCCCAACTAAATGTGTACCTGAAGCCCTGCTGCCAGCTTGTTCCTGTGCTGTTTTAAGTTTAAATGGTTTCACTTTAAAGGTGTTATCTCTAACTGTGCTGTGCTTTACTTGGTTTCGTTCAACGATAATCTTTTGAAGTTTCTGTCGTGGTTCTGGTTGAGATACTGATCCACTGCCTGTTCGTTCCTCATCAGATGTTGCTCGCTTTGTGACAAAGTCTTTAGTTCCTGCATGTTTTTCAGGACTACCGTGTTTAGTGACAGTCAGACTCTGAGTGTTATCTTCAGCAGTCATGGGTTCTGGTGGGATTTGTTCATCTGCAGCCTCTCTAGGTCTGGCTACCTTCTGTCCTCTCTCGTTTAAGGGTATTGATGTTCCAGAAGGCATTTCGTCAAAGAAATTAACGTCCTCTTCCACTGTTGCTAATTCAGTTTCTCTGGTTTCAGGAGCGACTGCAAAGTTCTCTAGAAGCTTCCCCAACTAAATGTGTACCTGAAGCCCTGCTGCCAGCTTGTTCCTGTGCTGTTTTAAGTTTAAATGGTTTAACTTTAAAGGTGTTATCTCTAACTGTGCTGTGCTTTACCTCGTCTCGTTCAACGATAATCTTTTGAGGTTTCTGTCGTGGTTCTGGTTGAGATACTGATCCACTGCCTGTTCGTTCCTCATCAGATGTTGCTCGCTTTGTGACAAAGTCTTTAGTTCCTGCATGTTTTTCAGGACTACCGTGTTTAGTGACAGTCAGACTCTGAGTGTTATCTTCAGCAGTCATGGGTTCTGGTGGGATTTGTTCATCTGCAGCCTCTCTAGGTCTGGCTACCTTCTGTCCTCTCTCGTTTAAGGGTATTGATGTTCCAGAAGGCGTTTCTTCAAAGAAATCAAAGTCCTCTTCCACTGTTGCTAATTCAGTTTCTCTGGTTTCTGCAGCGACTGCAAGTTCTCTAGAAGCTTCCCCAACTAAATGTGTACCTGAAGCCCTGCTGTCAGCTTGTTCCTGTGCTGTTTTAAGTTTAAATGGTTTAACTTTAAAGGTGTTATCTCTAACTGTGCTGTGCTTTACTTGGTTTCGTTCAACGATAATCTTTTGAGGTTTCTGTCGTGGTTTTCGTTGAGATACTGATCCACTGCCTGTTCGTTCCTCATCAGATGTTGCTCGCTTTGTGACAAAGTCTTTAGTTCCTGCATGTTTTTCAGGACTACCGTGTTTAGTGACAGTCAGTGTCTGAGTTTTATCTTCAGCAGTCATGGACTCTGGTGGGATTTGTTCATCTGCAGCCTCTCTAGGTCTGGCTACCTTCTGTCCTCTCTCGTTTAAGGGTATTGATGTTCCAGAAGGCGTTTCGTCAAAGAAATCAATGTCCTCTTCCACTGTTGCTAATTCAGTTTCTCTGGTTTCCGGAGCGACTGCAAGTTCTCTAGAAGTTTCCCCAACTAAATGTGTACCTGAAGCCCTGCTGCCAGCTTGTTCCTGTGCTGTTTTAAGTTTAAACGGTTTAACTTTAAAGGCGTTATCTCTAACTGTGCTGTGCTTTACCGCGTCTCGTTCAACGATAATCTTTTGAGGTTTCTGTCGTGGTTTTCGTTGAGATACTGATCCACTGCCTGTTCGTTCCTCATCAGATGTTGCTCGCTTTGTGACAAAGTCTTTAGTTCCTGCATGTTTTTCAGGACTACCGTGTTTAGTGACAGTCAGACTCTGAGTTTTATCTTCAGCAGTCATGGGTTCTGGTGGGATTTGTTCATCTGCAGCCTCTCTAGGTCTGGCTACCTTCTGTCCTCTCTCGTTTAAGGGTATTGATGTTCCAGAAGGCGTTTCGTCAAAGAAATCAATGTCCTCTTCCACTGTTGCTAATTCAGTTTCTCTGGCTTCTGCAGCGACTGCAAGTTCTCTAGAAGTTTCCCCAACTAAATGTGTACCTGAAGCCCTGCTGTCAGCTTGTTCCTGTGCTGTTTTAAGTTTAAATGGTTTAACTTTAAAGGCGTTATCTCTAACTGTGCTGTGCTTTACCTCGTCTCGTTCAACGATAATCTTTTGAGGTTTCTGTTCGCTATCTGTCGTTTCAATATCACTAGTTGTGTCCATCACAGGCGCGTCTACACCTTTCCCTCCACCTCGTTCCTTTCTCGCTGGTCTCTTCCGTTTGATAAGAGCATCTGAGGCAGTTGTATCTGGAGCGTTGTCAGTTGTATGTAATGTCTGGCGTGTGCTTTGAGCTAACTCAGTAATCTCTTTACGTGGTGCCGTTTCTACAGGTTGCATATCTGTCACTTGGGTTTGTTGGAGTCTTGGTTGTGCGCCTTTAGAAGATCTGTCGTTACCTTTGTTACCGCCTGATTGTAATGACTCGTCATGTTCGACTAACTTCGGTGTTTTGCCGGTTTCTTTAGAGGATCCTTCTGTCGAATCTGAAACTGATGTTTGCTTTGTGGGTTTTTCCTGTCCAATCTCAGCGGTTCCACTAGTTTTCATAGAAGTGTCTGCATCTACTGACGACGTGGGATCCTTTGTTTTCGCAGTTTTCTCAGTTACTGTTGATTCAACATCTTTGTCTCTAAGGGATTTGACTTTGTTTTTAGAAACACCAGCTGGCTCGTCGGCGTCATATTGTTCATCAGATTTACATAACACTCGTTTTTTGTTTAACCCTTCAGTTGGAAGTAATTTAGTATACTTGCCGTTAGCTTTTACTTTAGCTTTCGGAGGTTTCTCCATTGGTGCTGGTTTGATCCCTGCGGAGACATCTAACCGTATGTCCTCTTCGTCTACAGTGTCTCGCTTACCTTCGATTGGGGCTTCTGTATCAGCTAATTGGATCATTGGAGTGATTGAGGAGGTTGTTTCAACGAGTTCTTGCTCGCTAACGTCCTGTACTTTAATAGGAGGGACTTCACTTTTAGTTCGGACTCTTTTCTTTGACTGTTCATCCTCAGCTTGACCTTCGATCGGCTTCTGCTGTCTCTGTGTGTGAGGAAAGGCCTCAGGAGTAAATGTGTCTGTAACTTTATCAGTTTGCTTTTCTCTGGTTTGAACATCTTCAGATCTAAGTGACATTTCTTCAGTTTGACACGTTTCTAACAACATCTGTTCTTTTCCTTTTTCAGATTTGGATGCGATTGGTTTCAAATGGATTTCTTTATCTGTAGTATCTTCCGTTGTGGCTCGCATTGGTTCTTTTTTCTTTTTAGGCGCCTTTCTCTCAATGGATTCCTGTTTTGTCTGTGATTTTGTTTTCTTTGTTTTCTCAACAACAGGAGAAGTTATGTCTTCCCTTGTTTTATCCTTTTCAGTTTTAGTTGGAGGGTCTCCAGTTGTTACCAACTCACACCCTATTTGACCAGCTATGTCTTTACTACCAGTGCCTTCTTCTTCTTCTTCAGTGGTACCTTGTTCGGAGATCAAATGCCCTGCCGGCTTACCGGAGACCTGTTTTTCAGTTTGCTCTTGTCTTGGTTTCGTCTTTTCTTTCCAACTAACTTGGAGTTCTTTAACTACAGCTTCCTCGTCTTCAACCGCTGCCTGCCGTCTCACTTTCTGCACTACATGAGTCCTGCTCTTTGACAATATCTCAGGTCTTTTAGTTTCAGTTTCTTTCTCTTGAGGTTTGACTTCTATTTCAGGAGGAACTGAACGTCTCATCTCAGCTGTTCCTTCAACCGGACTGCCTTTGGCTGGTTTACCTTTACGTAGAGCTTCTTTATTTCCTTTAGCATCTTTTTTAATGTCTTTTATTGCTTTTAGAGAATCAGCTTTTTGGACACAAGACTCCTCCTGAACTTTCCTCTCAGATTCACTTCCTGTCATGCTGAGCTTGTCTTTAGTTTTTGGGATGCCTCTTTGAGCTCGTCTCTTTGAGCCATCAGTAACAGATATTTCACCTCTTATTTCAGACACTTCTTCCATCGCACTTAAAACCTCTCCATCCTGCAAAGATGTAGGACCCTCGCCTTCTTCATGCTTGCCATATACTTGTGCTTCAACCTCTTCCCTTGATATGGAATCAGCCTGACGTCCGGCTCTTTCCGCAGCCTTTAACAGACCGCTGGTTGCCGCTTGAGGACGGAAGATGTTAAGAGTTTTGAAGAGAAAGCACCATGAAGCGGTGCCAAGAGATTAGGGGAAGAAATAACAACAAAGACAAACATTTGGAGTTAAAGGAGACAAACAGAGGTAATAAGAAAAGGAGCTGACAGGAAAATGTGCCGTTGATGTTGTACCTCTTTTTCCTTCTTCTCGAGACGGAGCAGCGGGAGGAAGGGTCGTGGGAATCGCCTCGGCCTCGAATTCTGGTTCTTTAAAGAATAATAGTTTTGTGTTTAACGCACGATATGAGCATGAAAGGAAGAAGGAAAGGGATACAAAGAACCCTTTAAACAAGGCAAAAGGACAGCTGACGATGGGGTTCGATCTGATGGCGGTCAAAAGAAGAGCCAACCTGAACAAAGATAAGAACACGTGAGTATTATCATGATGTTAGATGGTCTGGCTGTACCTCTGGGAGATGTTGGCTTTGAAGGTTTTGTCTGAAGCCTTCCCTCGAACAAAAGGCTTTGTTCCTCTGTTCTCCTGTGATCTGTTTCCGTTCGTGCAGAAACAACTGCAGTCTCCTTGTGGACCACTGTTGGCGTCTCAGGTTTGATATCTGTCACGGACACTTTGGGTTTGACCTCGGGCGTCTCAACTCTGTCCTTCTTTTGACTAAGTGTCCCCTCAGATGTTTGCTGCTTCTCTTGTTTCTTTACCAAGACTCGTCCTGGGGCACTTGTCTCATCTTTTTTCAAAATGACTGCTGGTTTAATTCCCGTCACGACCTTTTTACTTGTTTCCTCGTCTACCACCTTTACCCGAGAGAAACTCACGGTGGTTGGTTTCTCTTCGACTGTGACTTCCCTCTTTTGAATTGTAATCTCTGTAATGTCCTCACTTCTACTGTAATGTTCTTTGGGAATATCTGATATTATCTCGCGTCGTGACTCAGTCGAATGCTTTCCTTCAAGCGCTTCAGTCTGCTTTCTAGTGGCTGTGCTGATAATAACCGGTTTATCTCTTTCTCTGACGGTAGTCTTGACTTCCTGTTGCCGCCGTTTGCTTTCTGTCTCAATGCTCACCTCTCTGCCCGTTTGGACTCTAGTTGCCTGAATAGAGACGTCCCTTCTTTCTTGTCTGACTGCCTCGCTGTCTGCTACAGACAAGATGGACTGCATAATGAACTCTTCTTCAGTGGTTTCTATTCGAGGTCTACCCTCCCTATCCTGGTCAGATCTCTGGACTACAGCAACGGTGTCTTGTGTTTGTGGCACTCTGGACGCCCGGGTGTCTTTCCTCCCCGCAGAGTCCGTAACAGATATCTCGCCTCGCAGTTCAGACTTTTCCGTACGGAAGAGGTCCGATGTCGGCTCTACGGTCTCGCCAAGATGGGCCTCTTTGCCTTTGGCGTGTTCTTGGTGTTCCCACGCTTCCTCCTCGACGTGATAAACTTCCTGAGTCTCCCGAGCTGCTCTCCTGCGCTCAATCTTAACGAGACTCTCAGTTTCTGGGAGTTTTAAGAGTTGTAGAAGAAGAAAAGGCGTCATGCGGCGGCGCCAAGAGGTGAGAACAGAACACAAGGATTAGGAACACAGAGATTAATCACATGGTCAACGCTTCGGTGACATGTGTTATCACCGAGAGTTAAAGTGGTTAAAGTACTCCATCGGGCTTCAGATGGTCGGTACCTGTTTCTGCACGAGAGACTTTTCTCTCTTGTTCGATCTTCACAATCCTCTTGGTTTCTTTTAAAGATAATCCAGTGAGAAGAAGACCATTTTAAAAGAAGAGAATTAAGACGTTTAACAAACAACAGGAAATAAACAACGTACATTTAAAAACACGAAACACAGCAAGACATTAGAAATCAAAGGTTTGTAAAGAAGTGGCAGCAGCTCAGCTTGTATTTAAATACTCCTTACATCTGCTATACACTCAAAACAAAGTAAACGGCTCATAGTTTGTATATATGTATTCAGTATAGGCAACTGAAGCGTATTCGAAGGTGAAATGAGATCAGTTATAATCTCTTACATGTGATCAAAACACTTTTCTTGGTTTGCATTGCTGGATTTCTCTTGGACAACAGGAACCCTGCTGTACTCTACTGGTCCACACAGGAACCCTGCTGTACTCTCTGGTCCACACAGGAACCCTGCTGTACTCTACTGGTCCACACAGGAACCCTGCTGTACTCTGCTGGTCCACACAGGAACCCTGCTGTACTCTACTGGTCCACACAGGAACCCTGCTGTACTCTACTGGTCCACACAGGAACCCTGCTGTACTCTACTGGTCCACACAGGAACCCTGCTGTACTCTGCTGGTCCACACAGGAACCCTGCTGTACTCTGCTGGTCCACACAGGAACCCTGCTGTACTCTGCTGGTCCACACAGGAACCCTGCTGTACTCTACTGGTCCACACAGGAACCCTGCTGTACTCTACTGGTCGACACAGGAACCCTGCTGTACTCTGCTGGTCCACACAGGAACCCTGCTGTACTCTACTGGTCCACACAGGAACCCTGCTGTACTCTACTGGTCGACACAGGAACCCTGCTGTACTCTACTGGTCCACACAGGAACCCTGCTGTACTCTACTGGTCGACACAGGAACCCTGCTGTACTCTACTGGTCCACACAGGAACCCTGCTGTACTCTACTGGTCCACACAGGAACCCTGCTGTACTCTACTGGTCCACACAGGAACCCTGCTGTACTCTACTGGTCCACACAGGAACCCTGCTGTACTCTACTGGTCCACACAGGAACCCTGCTGTACTCTACTGGTCCACACAGGAACCCTGCTGTACTCTACTGGTCCACACAGGAACCCTGCTGTACTCTACTGGTCCACACAGGAACCCTGCTGTACTCTGCTGGTCCACACAGAACCCTGCTGTACTCTACTGGTCCACACAGGAACCCTGCTGTACTCTACTGGTCCACACAGGAACCCTGCTGGACTCTGCTGGTCCACACAGGAACCCTGCTGTACTCTGCTGGTCCACACAGGAACCCTGCTGTACTCTACTGGTCCACACAGGAACCCTGCTGTACTCTACTGGTCCACACAGGAACCCTGCTGTACTCTACTGGTCCACACAGGAACCCTGCTGTACTCTGCTGGTCCACACAGGAACCCTGCTGTACTCTACTGGTCCACACAGGAACCCTGCTGTACTCTACTGGTCCACACAGGAACCCTGCTGTACTCTACTGGTCCACACAGGAACCCTGCTGTACTCTACTGGTCCACACAGGAACCCTGCTGTACTCTACTGGTCCACACAGGAACCCTGCTGTACTCTACTGGTCCACACAGGAACCCTGCTGTACTCTACTGGTCCACACAGGAACCCTGCTGTACTCTACTGGTCCACACAGGAACCCTGCTGTACTCTGCTGGTCCACACAGGAACCCTGCTGTACTCTACTGGTCCACACAGGAACCCTGCTGTACTCTACTGGTCCACACAGGAACCCTGCTGGACTCTGCTGGTCCACACAGGAACCCTGCTGTACTCTGCTGGTCCACACAGGAACCCTGCTGTACTCTACTGGTCCACACAGGAACCCTGCTGTACTCTACTGGTCCACACAGGAACCCTGCTGTACTCTACTGGTCCACACAGGAACCCTGCTGTACTCTGCTGGTCCACACAGGGCACTAAGACTGTACATTATATTGAATATCATGAATTCCATATCATCAAACTGAAACCTGAGTTTGATCCTGCCACTAGGTGGCGCCAAAGTAGCCAATGCACATACAATACGTTTTGAAGTAGAGTCAGCATTTTAGCAAATGAAACGTTTGAATCGTGCTCAAAGAAAGCCTCTGTCAATGAAAGTGGTTTCATCTCTGACGTTAGCTTTGAGTGTACAGATGCCTATGGGGAGTGAGCTGCTGCCGACGGCTCTCATGCATGAGAACACGTGTGTAATGAAAGAGGCGAGGTCTGCCTCGGCTGTACCTTTAGTTTCAGACCCCTGCTCAGGTGTTCTGTCTACAGAGAGCCTCTCCGGTCCTGTCTGAGACGCCGGTTCAGGTTTAGCGTCCTCAGGAGGCCGCTCTTCTTCAGACACTTTCTGAGAAACCTTCACAGACTTGGTCTCAGGAGGAGCCTTCTCCACGGGTCGTTTCTCTGGAACCTTCTTTGGTATTTCATCTACTTTTCTCTGGGGGGCCAGCACCTTCTCTGGGACCCTCTCAGGGGTCTTTCCCTTCCCCTCAGCCTTCCCTGGCGATTCAGGCATCCCACCTGGACGCCTCTCAGGTTCAAGCACCTTCTCTGGGACCCTCTCTGGGACCCTCTCAGGGGTCTTTCCCTTCCCCTCAGCCTTCCCTGGCGGTTCAGGCATTCCACCTGGACGCCTCTCAGGTTCAAGCACCTTCTCTGGGACCCTCTCTGGGACCCTCTCAGGGGTCTTTCCCTTCCCCTCAGCCTTCCCTGGCGGTTCAGGCATTCCACCTGGACGCCTCTCAGGTTCAAGCACCTTCTCTGGGACCCTCTCAGGGGTCTTCCCCTTCCCCTTCCCTGGCGGTTCAGGCATCCCCCCTGGACGCCTCTCAGGTTCAAGCCCCTTCTGAGGGGCTGCCTCAGACGGCTCTCCAGGCACCACTTTGGGTTTGGGCATCACAGCTTTAAGAGGGTTAGACACAAACACATGCAGACATGACTAGACTGGACCGGCGCACAGACAGAGGTCATGGTCCACACTTCACTCAAAGACCCTTTGTTTGGTCCATCGTCTCAAAGTGCCATCGCTTGGTTTCCATCATATCCTGTTAGACCTGAGCAGCGTAACTCCAGACCCAAAGCACCCAGAACAGGGTCTGGGCCCAGACCCTGTTCTGGGCTCGGAACAGGGTCTGGGCCCAGAACAGGGTCTGGACCCAGAACAGAGTCTGGGCTTGGGACAGGGTCTGGGCCCAGAACAGGGTCTGGACCCAGAACAGGGTCTGGACCCAGAACAGAGTCTGGGCTCGGGACAGGGTCTGGGCCCAGAACAGGGTCTGGACCCAGAACAGGGTCTGGGCTCGGAACAGGGTCTGGGCTCGGGACAGGGTCTGGACCCAGAACAGGGTCTGGGCTCGGGACAGGGTCTGGGCCCAGAACAGGGTCTGGGCCCAGAACAGGGTCTGGACCCAGAACAGGGTCTGGGCCCAGAACAGGGTCTGGGCTCGGGACATTAAGGTACCTTTGTCTGTCTGCGTGGGCTCTTCTCTGGGAGCAGCTCCTGGTGGCGCGGCTGCTCTTGGAGCCACGGGTCTGTGTCGCTCCACAGGAACTTGAAAGAGTATAATCACAAGCATTAAAAGCCTTTACA
>NW_027263029.1:146981-151241 GCF_902827115.2 Pseudochaenichthys georgianus
GAGAACAAGAGGATTCACCTTCAATGTCGCTAATAGATTGAAGTTGTCGAATAATTGAATGACTTACCCATGGGCACCATTGCTAATTCAATCTCTGTGAAAGAGGGGGAGAGTGAACAACGTGTTAGAGGCGGCCCCAGACAGGAGCTGAACAGAAACAGAGAAAGATGGCGGCGTCTGACTGTACCTTTGCCAGACAAATAAAGCTCAGCCGTGCTCTTAGCCTCTCCTCGGGGCTCCAACCTCACAATCACTGAGTACACGCCTACACGGGATCATCAATGAAGACGTTTAACACTCAAGGCATCAAAACAATGAGGTAAAAAAACTCTGTGGGCTCTGTGTCGGGTCTCGCGGCGCTCTACACACCTTCGTCTTCGGTGGCCACGTTTCGGATGACCATGAAATGTCTTCGGCCCTCGCTTGTGAAGTTGTACTTCGGGCTCTCTCGCAGTTCCCAGGTGTCTTTGTACCACGAAACGATTGCGTTGTCGAAGGACACCTCGCACTCAAAGGTGGCCGACTGGCGCTCGTTGACTTCGATGTTGTGGATGCGTTTGGTGAAATGAATTTGTTCAGCTAAAACAGATAAAGACGGGAATGGGTAAACGTGTTTGGCATCACAACCAGGAATGTAAGACAACACTTGAATGGTAGTCGTTTTTGTTTTTGATGGACACAACATCCACACGGTTAGAGACGATGATCAGAGGGCGAGGCGAGGGATGCACCGATCCGATGAACCAGCTGGATCCGTGATGTTCGGGACGATCTATTCTACGACTGATTACACCTGTACTACGTCTGAGGAACACCGGTACACCTGCAACACCACTGAACCGGGCAACCTCTGGGGCCGGCAGCGAATACAAAGTGTCGGATGCTTTTAAACAATGTCTCTGTTTTTAGAATCTCAAATAGCCACCAACATGACTGTGTTTCACTCTTTGCAAGGAGAGTGCATCGACACTTTTCTGTTTGTTGTGTAGAGCTTGAATTCCTGTTTACGTTTTGACCTATTTGTATTTGCACTTAAAAAGGATTTCACTATTTGTTATGTTTGGTTTTACAAAGTTCGGAAGCAGTTTTAAGAGAAGTCGGCTTTTGGTAATGGAACGACGAGGGGTTTGGAATAATGGGACATTCTGAAATAGCAGATTTCTTTGGCGAAAACCAGGTATTTTCAGACACATAATAATGTTCAATAGAACGTGTTTCGGACTACTCTAAGTGCAGAGTAATGGGCCATCGGGACAGAGTAATGGGCCATCGGGACAGAGTAATGGGCCATCGGGACAGAGTAATGGGCCATCGGGACAACGACCGTTTGCTTTCAAGGATATCTGACAAAACTATACGATGGGTCAATTGTTTGCATCTAATAAATTGCTTCTTCACCTGACTGTAAAACCTTTGATAGACAGCATATAATCTGGACTGCAGCTGCAACATTAAGGAGAGCTTTGACCACACACATCAAGCCAAACACCTGCAACGCCCCCTGGTGGTCAGCTGTTTAGGAAGTGCTGGATTTGGTATGCTGCAGTATCTCTCATTTTAAACGTTATTATCGCAGGTGATCTCGTTCAATCAAACTCGGAATCTAAATTCCTGATTTCTATGATATCGGTGATGCAGCACGATCCGATGCTCATCCTTTAAAGATAACGTCTCTTCCACACAACACAATGCAGCATCCAGATCGGTGCACCCCTGCTGATGATGGGTGGATGTTTGGGGGGGGGGGGGTTGATGGATTTCAGTCGTAAGAAGACAGCCGAATGAGATGATGGCGGGACGTTTTGTTTTTTGCAAGATAGTCCAGAGCGTGAAGAGTTAAGACAGAAGGAGTGGATCCCAGAAGAAAGAGAGAAAAAAGAGTCGGGCGTTAGTCTCATATGGGGGGGTCTGAAGAGGTTAGTGAAGACGCTAGCAGGACGGTTCCTGTACACACCTTCCACCCACAGGTCGGCCGAGGACTCCAGGGTCTGGTACCTGCAGGAGTACCGGCCCTGGTCTTGGGTCTTCAGGTCTCGGATCAGAAGCTTCTGAACCTTGTGTTTCACCTCCGACGTGTACCTGCCCTTCATCTCTAAACGCTTCCCGTTTTTGAACCACTGAGCTTCTACATTAGGGATGGACAACTGACAAGACAGCGAGCATGACTGGCCTTCCTTACCCGAGGTCTCCTGCAGGTGCTTCTCCACCTCCGGCTCTGCAACACAGAGCAGAGAAACGCAGCGTGAGAAAACGTGCTGACAGTAGAACTCTTACAGCACATGAAGCTTTATCATGACGCTGACAAAGTGCCTGCTGCGCGTTGTGTTCAGAGCTAGAGGGAACGACGCAGACGAGGCCACGCGTCACTAGAAACGGTAGAGAGAGCATTTTCTCAGATTTTAAATCTTTTCTCTAGGATTTGAATTTCTTCTCCGAATCGGGTTTTTTCTAAAAATGTTGACTTTTTACCAGTTTTTAGATTTTTGACTTTTTTCTCATAATTGTACTTATTTTCAGATTTCTTATTTTTCCTCAGATTTCTGACTATTTTTCTTTTTCTCATTTTTGAAGTTTTTCTCATAATTTGGATTGTTTTTCAGATTGGAATTTTTGACTTTTCCTCCGATTAAAGCATATTCGTTGCACTTTTTAACATTTTCCAGGACTGTTACTGGTTTAGAGTATTTATGCACTGAGTGTCTGAACGTCTGAGTCTCTGAGTCTCTGAGCCTCTGAGCGTCTGAGCGTCTGAGTCTCTGAGTCTCTGAGTCTTTGAGCGTCTGAGCGTCTGAGCCTCTGAGCGTCTGAGTCTCTGAGTCTCTGAGCGTCTGAGCCTCTGAGTCTTTGAGTCTCTGAGTGTCTGAGTCTTTGAGTGTCTGAGTGTCTGAGTCTCTGAGTCTCTGAGCGTCTGAGTCTCTGAGTCTCTGAGCGTCTGAGCCTCTGAGTCTCTGAGTCTCTGAGCGTCTGAGCGTCTGAGTCTCTGAGTCTCTGAGTACTGAGTCTCTGAGTCTCTGAGTCTCTGAGTCTCTGAGTCTCTGAGTCTCTGAGTACTGAGTCTCTGAGTCTCTGAGTCTCTGAGTCTCTGAGTCTCTGAGTCTCTGAGTCTCTGAGTCTCTGAGTCTCTGAGTCTCTGAGTCTCTGAGTACTGAGTCTCTGAGTCTCTGAGTCTCTGAGTCTCTGAGCGTCTGAGCCTCTGAGTCTCTGAGTCTCTGAGCGTCTGAGCCTCTGAGTCTCTGAGTCTCTGAGTCTGAGTCTCTGAGTCTCTGAGCCTCTGAGCGTCTGAGTCTCTGAGCGTCTGAGTCTCTGAGTCTCTGAGTCTCTGAGTCTCTGAGTCTCTGAGTCTCTGAGCGTCTGAGCGTCTGAGTCTCTGAGCGTCTGAGCGTCTGAGTACTGACCGGCGACGGCCAGCCTGGCGCTGGAGATGTGCGGCCCGCAGACGACCCGGTAGTTCCCCTGGTCGGCGGGCTGGCAGTTCTTGACCTTCAGCAGGTGGCGGTCTCCGCTGATGCTGATGTCGTACTTGTCGCCCGAGTCCAGCTTCTGCGTCCCCTTGTACCAGGACAGCGTGATCTCGGGGTAGTTGATCTTCACCTCGCACTCGAACAGCGCCTCCTTCTGGGTGAAGATGCACTGGTCCGAGATGTCCTTCATCACCGTCACCGGCTGCAGCGGGGAGACACACGTTAGATTGCGGTGTTGTCTGTGCGCGGGGGGATGTGTGTCTGCATGGATGAAGTCGCATGTCGCTTTATTTAATTAATTCTTTCAGTTTGATCTCTTAAGAGTTGCTTACAAGTGTCCTGTATTTCTGAAGTAGTTATTATCTTATTATTTATCTCACATTCCAATCACAGATAGTTTTTACTACTGTCCATAAACTATCGGGACCCTCTAAATAGGATGCCTCGACGTGGATCCATCGTTATTTAATATTAACCGTTAATGTCGTAGAAGTTTCTCAAGGTTTTTAATTGTTCTGCATCAAATCAAATGTGTCCGCAGATCAGTTTGAAATATCCTCAGTGTGCCCCCTGACCTCTGTGCGCTCCATCCTCTTCTGAAGGTCGGCCACCAGGCGAGCCATGTCCTCATCCGACTCTCTGTCTGCACGTTCCACTTCCTGCAGAACACACGCGTTATCCATCAGGACGTCCACACACACACACACACACACGCTCACACACACACACACACACACACACAGCCACACACACACACACACACACACACACACACACACACACACACACACACCACTCT
>NW_027263029.1:151741-226088 GCF_902827115.2 Pseudochaenichthys georgianus
GAGGGGGAGCCTGACACCTGCTGGACAGAGCCGGTACTGCATCCACACTAAAACTGAGTATTATACTGAATTTACTGTCGTATTATTCTGAATATCTTCATATCGATCCCAACATTTCCCAAACTGGGATCATAAAGTACTTCTTCTCCATCGTATAAGGCTTCCTGTAGACATATGGGTATTCTGAATTAGACAGTTTAGCATTTATAAAGCAGAAAACAGTTCAACTTGTTTCTGCATTATGTTAACTTACAAGTATTAAATGTCTGGAAATTAAAGAATATACGTTGTTATTATCAGGACTAAAGTTTGTTAAACACGTTAACTCAGTTTAGGTAGAAAATATGACTGATCTTTATTCAAAATGATGCAAAGACGTCCCCATAAACACCGTGACATCTCTTCTCACCGAGGATGGACACGTTAGCGTCACACTGGCTCTTCCCGGCATCGTTGGACACCTCGCAGGAATATTTCCCAGCAGCCTCTTTGTCGTCGGTGCTCAGGCACTCGAGGATGCAGGAGCTCTCGGTGGTGGTGATGTTGTATTTGTACGAAGCGAAAATCTGCTGGCCGTCTTTGAACCAGTTCACGGTGATTTTAGGAGTTCCTGTGTGCATGCACTCCAGGGTCAACGGTTTCCCTCCACCGAAACGTCCTTCAGCTTCTTCGAGAAGGCTGCTGGATCTGAGAGGAAATGTAAAGCATTTACGTTTAGCTTAAAGTTAACAGAAGAGAAAAGCATAGAAAGAGAGGCACTATTTTACTGATCCAGTCTTTGTTATCTCGAGACGGTACGATAGTAAAAACGAGTTACCCGGAGTGGAGGACACTTCACTTTAACTTACATTTCTTCTTTGTTAACTTATAATAATATTATATTAAAGATGATATGTGCAAGATAGGTATACTATTGTTCTTCCTTGTGTTGTTGCCCATTGTCTGCAGATGTTCCCATTGTGGGGCTCGTAAAGAACTGATATCGTTGTGTAAGTGCTTTACTAAATGCTTATAGTAAATGTTGATGGAGTAAAATGACTTTCACTTTCAGGGTAAACGTATATTAAAAGTCGTCTGGATCTACTTAATGCTGCACACAGGGAAACTTCACTTATGAACGCTGGTTTAATAGAAGAGACGTATAATGTTAAACTCTGAAGCCGAGGCTGCTTCAACAAAGCAACACACACTATGCTCAAGATACAGGGAGAAACAAAGAATGAAAACAGACGGGAGACAGACCTTTGACGGTGAGGTTGACGGGGCTGCTCTCCTTGCCGGCGTCGTTGATGATCTGGCAGGTGTACTCCCCTGCGTGGGACCGGTCCACCGTGAACAGCTCCAGGACCACCTGGTTGTCCTTCAGCGAGAAACTGCAGTCGCGTCCGGGCAGCATCTCCTTCGCGCCTCTGAACCACTTCAGTTTGAGCGGTGCGCTGCCTTTCACCATCGCAGAGAACGTCACGTTGGAGCCCGGCATGGCCTCCACCGGCTGGGGGGGGACCACGAAGGACGGGGGCTCTGGAGGGCAGCAAGCAGAGGGTAACACGTTAAACACGGAGGAAGTGTCGAACTATAGAAGGCAGGGGTGTCAAACTCAATCTTCAAACTTCATCGCGGGCCACATTAGCATTATGGTTGCACTCAAAGGGCCGGTTGTAACTATATAAATATAAATATACATAAAATAATGTATTATATTACATTATTGCCTCTGAATTGGATTATTATCAGATAGGGTAATAACTTCGTAATTAACTACGTCTGAAAGCAGAAGTCTAGGGCAAATAATTGCAAGTCTCTTCAGTGTGCATCAAATGAGATGCATTGTGGGACATGTAGTTTATAGGCAACCTGCTTCTGTAAAGTGGCATGTAACTGTATAATAAACGTATTATAATCTTTGCAAGCTCTTGCGGGGCCACATAAAATGAAGTCGCGGGCCGGATTTGGCCCCCGGGCCTTGAGTTTGACACCCCTGATATAAGGGAATAAATGTACTAAAATCAGGAGAATTTAAACTTGAACTCCAGCTACTTGAAGCCACCGTTCACTGAGCAATGAAGAGTTGAACTAGAGCTATGGAAATATTAATAAATACCAATACTCAGAAAATAAGGTAAGAATGTCTGGCGTTAATATTGTACATTTACAAGAAAGTAAATACATGTTCTGAGAAGTAAGTGTTGGCGTGGTGCGAAGAGGTGGATCCCACCTTGCAAGAGAACACAGGGCTGAGGAACTCAGTCAAGTGGAGGAACGTTTGATGATCTCATAAAATACAATGCACACTAGCCAGCAGACTATAGGAGTTACTATATCTTACCAGACTCCCTGGTCAGATCTGGATGCTCAACTGGCTAGCTTGGTGTTAGCAAATTACTGTGGCGGCTAACGTTGCATAGCAACCAAAGATCCATCCTGCCGTTCAGTTCAGTTTCAGCTAGCTAGCTAGTTGGTTAGTTTGCCCGCTCACAATCTTTATCGCCGGCAACATACTAATGTTACCGGCTAAATATAAAGAGAAAGTCGTAGTTTGCAAAACTGAATATGACAAATGGAGTTGTTTTGTGAAATAATAACCTGCTTTCTAGCCGACAGCGATGCAAGGTATTGTGTAGCTAACTAACCATAACTTAGTTAGGGTTAGCTAGCTAGCTTTACTTCAGCTAAGCTCTGTGAGTGAACTGATAAAAGTAATTTGATAACGGCAAGCTAGCAAGTATCATTTAGCCAATAGTGGAAATAGAGCCATCATTCCTAATATGATATATGACTTTAAAGTAATATCGCATCCTTTCTTTGGCCGATGCTCAGAGTCTTAGCGAGCAACAGGAAGCTGATAGCAGTTCACTAAATGGCCACCGGTGTCGTTAGTAATGAACAGTTGGCATGCAGGCTTTCTCTGTGGGTACTTCCTGACCTGTCGCAGCCATCGAGGCCGAGGTCTCGCTGGACCCGGCCTTGTTCAGAGCCTTGCACTTGTACAGTCCAGAGTCGGACAGCTTCAGCGTGGACACTTTGAGCGTGCAGCTGTTGTTGCTGAAGTTGATCTCATAGTTGGGTCCGCTCCGTATCTCCTCCCCGTCGTGGAACCAGGAGATGGTGAAAGGTGGGGAGCCCGACACTTTGCACTCCATCTCTCCGGCTGCTCCAACCACCGTGTTGAGATCCTTCAGCTTCCTTGAGAAGGATGCAGGAATGATCTTATCTGTCAGCGAGGGAATGAGGAGTTAGCGGTAGGACAAAGGAGGACGAATACAAGAGAGAAACGTGGTGTTATAGTCACTGCTCTTGTGTGATGCTTGAGCTTAGACAACGTTTAGCGTTTGAGAAGCTGCTGGCAGTTTTAACGTCTGCTCACATGTACATCTAAGTGAGCAGTAAAGGGCTTATTGGTGTGGATTGTTGGAGGACCAAACCAAGCGTCTCATCGTATCGAACAGTTGTGTTAAATCAAAGTGGTACCGCTGAAATAGCAATGCACTACCCTATGCTCGACCCCTTCTGGTAACCGCAACTTCAAATGACCTCGATCCACCACGGTTTGTAAAAACCCACTTTTATATTTCTCAAATAAATACAGAAAGAAGACATCAACAATGACTTTGATATTGGTACCAGATCTAAGGTATCAGACCTTTCACTTCTGGGTAGATGCTACTATGTGTTGTCTTAGTACCTGTGAAATGTAATACCGTTGAATCTAATCCAACCATAAAAGCAATAACCGTAAACCCAAACAATACCCAGCCCCAGTCACATGTAGGTAGATGACACCAACCTAAGACCGTGAGGTTAATCTTGCTTAGGTCCTTCCCGACCTCGTTCATAACCTCAAACGTGTATTCTCCAGAGTCCACCTTCTCAGCAGAGAGGACGTTCAGGCTGGAGATCATCTGAGAAAAGGAGATGTTGTACTTCCTGCCGGAGGCCAGCTCCACCCCGTCCTTGAACCACTTGGGTGTGAGCTGCGGGGTTCCACACACTTTGACCTCCAGGGCGGCCATGTCGCCCGCCGTCACGCTCAGAGCGTCGGGCTTGTCCACTATCTTAGCGGGTTCTGGAAACAACAGAGAAGAAGCAGAACACGTTCTTAATCAACCCTGCAGGGGGAAGGATGGGAGAGAAAAGACTATGAGAAGAGAGAATTATATGATTACAAACCTAGAACAGTCAAGCTAGCGAAACACTCCACACGCCCAGCATCGTTTGTGAGCTGGCACGTGTATTTGCCCGCCGTGGTGGCATCAGCCTTAAAGACCTTAAGAGCGACCTGGTTGTTCTCAAGGGTGATTTTCCTGTTGTCCCCGTCCCTGAGGATGTGATCCTTGTCTTGAACCCAGGACACAGTAATGGCTTCAGAGCCTTTAATAGTGGCCACAATGGTCACCTCCTCCCCCAGAATCACTGTCTTGTTTGACAGTTTCTTCACAAACGCCGGCGGCTCTGAATGGAGGAGAAAAACAGCGCAACAGGGAAAGTCAGCAATGTGACAAGGTGAGTTGAAAATCTATTGATTGTGATTTCCATTTGAGACCATCACTACTGACCTCTGAGTTTAACCGACGTCTGGCAGGAGTCACTTCCTACACTGTTAGTCACTTTGCACTCGTACTCGCCGGCGTCCGAGGCCTCTATGCCAATGACATGCAGCGTGGCCGAGCTGCCCTCGCCCACCATCTTGTACTTCCTGCTCTCCATCAGAGGCTTCCTGTCTTTGAACCAGGAGATCTGGAACGGAGCTGTGCCGCTCATCTCGCAGTACAGACTCACGTCCTTCCCCTTCAGCCCTTCAACAGGCTGGGGTACTTTAGTAAACGATGGGGCGTCTACAAAAAGATCAGGACACTGTTAAAGAGGCGTACATGGCAAAAGCATCCATGATGACGTCTTAAAGCTGAAACCCGTAACATGCTCTCAGTTCTCGCGCTCTGCAGTGGCAGAAGGCCAACTGTGAAGAACGAGCTTTTACGGCTTTTGGAAAAGCAGCTAACGCGGCGGGACGATCATCACGATGGCCAAGCTGGGGATGTTTGCGCAATTATAGCCTATATGTCAGGTTTCTGTGAAAATGAAAACTAAGAGATGCAATAGTAATAACAAGTCAAGGATGTACAGCTACGGAAGTTTAATTTGCTGTAGGAGTTTGTTGGGACTACAACTACGAGTTGATTTGGAAGTGGTGCGTGGCTATTGGAACTGAAGTAAAACTACAATTAAGATGGGGGGCGATCCTGTAAAAGATGGCAAAATGAATGTGAAATTGTTTTACAGCTAAAATGGCAGGACTGTTGTGGAATAGTTTGGAACTGCGGATAATCTGGCAGATGTTTGTGAAAATTGCGGGAACTACAGTCCAGATGGCGGACGTGTGAATGCTCGGTAGAACTACAGCTAAGATGGCGGGGATGTTGTGGCAGGACGATGGAACTACAGCTAAGATGGCGGGATGTTGTGGCAGGACGATGGAACTACAGCTAAGATGGCGGGGATGTTGTGGAAGGACGATGGAACTACAGCTAAGATGGCGGGGATGTTGTGGCAGGACGATGGAACTACAGCTAAGATGGCGGGGATGTTGTGGCAGGACGATGGAACTACAGCTAAGATGGCGGGGATGGTGTGGCAGGACCGATGTGGAACATACAGCTAAGATGGCGGGGATGTTGTGGCAGGACGATGGAAAACTCCAGCTAAAATGGCGGAGATGTTGTGGGCAAGGACGAGTGGGAACTACAGCTATAGGATGGCGGGGATGTTGTGCAGGACGATGGAACTACAAGCTAAAATGGAGGGGATGGTTTGTGGGAAGGACGATGGGAAACTACAGCTAAGGATGGCGGGGAGAGGTATGTTGTGGCAGGGACGATGGAACTACAGCTAAGATGGCGGGATGTTGTGGCCAGGGACGATGGGGACTACAGCTAAGATGGCGGGATGTTTGTGGCAGGACGATGGAACTACAGCTAAGATTGGGCGGGGATGTTGTCGGCACCAGGACGATGGAACTACAGCTAGATGGCGGGGATGTTGTGGCAGGACGATGGAACTACAGCTAAGATGGCGGGATGTTGTGGAAGGACGATGGAACTACAGCTAAAATGGCGGGGATGTTGTGGAAGGACGATGGAACTACAGCTAAGATGGCGGGGATGTTGTGGCAGGACGATGGAACTACAGCTAAGATGGCGGGGATGTTGTGGAAGGACGATGGAACTACAGCTAAGATGGCGGGGATGTTGTGGAAGGGACGATGGAACTACAGCTAAGATGGCGAGGGATTGTTGTGGAAGGGACGATGGAGACTACAGCTAAGATGGCGGGGATGTTGTGGAAGGACGGATGGCAACTAAAGCTAAGATGGTGGATGTTGTGGAAGGACGATGGAACTACAGCTAAGATGGTGGATGTTGTGGAAGGACGATGGAACTACAGCTAAGATGGCGGGAGGTTTGTGGAAGGACGATGGAACTCAAGCTAAGATGGTGGATGTTGTGGAAGGACGATGGAACTACAGCTAAGATTGTTTGAGGCATGTTGTTATGTGTATATCGAGATGAAAGAGCCAACCAGCTGAGAACATCTCTCAAAAGCACACGATAAGAAACGAGGCTGCTCGGACCAAAGTGACGATTGTCCAGCGGACCGGATATATAAAGAACTTGAATGGTTACGTATTCCAGCTTTCAAGCAGCACAACAGCACACTGAAGAGCAGTGCGTCAGAACGACCATGACTACTGAGGGTTGGGAGGTCAGGAAGGGGCTTGACCTTTAGCGCTGAGGGGTGCTGCTGCAGCTCGCACTGCCAGCATCATTCTGAGCTTCACACGTGTAAACTCCGTCATCACTAAAGCTCGTTGACAGCAGTTCCAGGACTGCTACCGAGTCAACAAATGATGTCCGGTAGTTGCCCCCATCCGTGACCTTGGTGTCCTGTTTGTACCAGGTCACTCTCAGAGGAGCTGAGCCACTGACTTTGCACTCCAGGCGGAGAGGCTCCCCCTGCTTCACCAACTTAGTGGCAGGGAGCTTCAGCACAAACTCGGGGGGTTCTGGAAAGCCAAAAGACAGACATATTAGCCGCCGGCAGCACGTCGGGTCACTCGAGATGTGGTTACAACAGGCAGACGAGGTAAGCTGATGATGATGGGTTAGCGGCAGAGACAGGGTGGTGGTGGGGAATGCAGGAGCATCACAAAGGCAACATATGACGATGCGGTGACAAACAGATTGAATATGGAAGAACGGCAGAAACTGTAAAACGTGACTTTCAGCCAGCGATGCAGATGAGATGGAAGCAGCCACGCGAGACTCTGAACCCTAACCTTTGACTGCCAAGTCTGCGCTGCAGCGCACAGAACCAGCGTCGTTGCTGACTTGGCAAGAGTACGCCCCGCTGTGAGCGACCCCCACTTTGTAGAGCTCCATGAAGCAAGAGAGCCCCTCCAGCCCGGCGAAGCACGAGGGCCCGGTCATGAGCTCGGAGTCGTCCTTGAACCATTTGACTGTGAAGGGGGGCGTTCCCTTAAACGTGCTTTTGAAGCGCACCGTGCCGCCGGGCACCGCCGCCTGCGACTCGGGCAGCGCCACAAAGCTGGGAGGCTCTGAAGAGAACGAGACGGATCACGTTAAAGAGGGCACTCACCTTTCATTGCACGACCAATCGTGTTGGAGAGCAAAGTCTACCTTTGACCACGAGGGATCCGCTGCTCTCACAACTCCCCGCTGCGTTGGTCAGCTTGCAAGAGTAGCATCCTGCGTCAGACCGCTCCAGCTGCTCGATCTCCACGCACACACAGTTGTCCTGCTGGATCAGCTTGTGTCTCACGCCGCTACAGACTTTGCTCCCGTCGCGCTGCCACTCCACGGAGATGGGCAGCGAACCAGATATTTTGCAACTGATCTGAAGGAAGGAGCCCAGTATCTCGCCCATGTCGAGCAGCGGCTTGGTGAAGCTCGGGGGGATGACCTGTTCTGTTACCAAAAGACATTTGAGGAAAAGCCATTAGACGTTATTCAACATGTGCGACAGGAGGTTTACGTGTTGCACACCAACCTAGAACGATCACTGTGACTGTGCAGCTGCAGCTACTGATGTGGTTCGCCACCTCGAACACATACTCCCCTTCGTCCTCTTTCTGAGCCGACTGGACCCTGAGGCTGCTCGTCGTGTTCTCAAAGCTCAGCTTATGCTGCCGGATGGACTGAAGCTCCTTTCCGTCTTTCATCCACTTCACTCTGAGCTCAGGGGAGCCCGTCACCTTGCAGTCCAGACTAACTGGGTCTCCCACGGTAACCTTAATGACCTCGGGTTTCTCTGTGATGCGAGGCGGCTCTACAACGCAGGGACATTCAAACAGTTATATCGTTCCCAACAGTGGTAGAGAACATTGGAAGCCATCGTTAGTTTAGCCAAAGTGTACCTTGCACGGTCAGCGCGGCAAAGCACGTGTCCTTCCCGGCCTCGTTTGCCACCTGGCAAGTGTACTTCCCGCCATGTGCTGCTTCACAGGCGGGAATCCTGAGAGTGGCCACATTGCTCTCAAATGTTCTCTCAATCTTTGAATTCTCCAGAATCCAGTTCTCGTCTTTTTGCCATTGGACAGAGAGAGTTGGAGAGCCCTTCACAGCACACTTAAACTCTGCCATTGTACCCAGAACAGTGGCAGTGTCCTCGAGCCTCTGGGTAAATGTTGGTGGTTCTATTGCAATACAAAACAATGAAGAGTTAAGCGTTGAGTTTTACCTCAGAGATAGATACGTGGAGCTGTATTTCTGATGGGACCGACCTTTGAGGCTTAGCGTAGTCTTACACGCGCAGCTCCCGACCTCATTAGAAACCGTGCACTGGTATTCGCCGACGTCTACCGCGTCACACTTGTGCACCTCCAGCCTCACAGTGTCGTTCGGCTGGGAGAAGCCATGCTTCGCACTTGGTTTGATCTCCTTTGCATCTTTGTGCCATGTTATCTCAAATGGACCGGTCCCAGCGACCTGGCACTCAAAGCAGGCGCTGGAGGCCTTCACGACATCCGCCGCAGACAGCTCTCTAATAAAGGATGGCGGTTCTGAGACGGGGAAACAAACCGTTAACTAACTTTGTTTCCGTAACAGTGGATTATTTGTAAACTGTGTTTACATTTGGAGGCAAGGTTTCCCAGATAAAAGCTTCTATATGGTTTAAGTCAGAACTTGGACTGACCCAATGAGCACGTTAACATAGATAGCGCTATGAACCCAATACACTGGATACAGCATGAGTTCTGATAACTAAGCGGATGACCGACTGGTTAAACCAATGTCTGCACAACCGTGTGGACTGAACGGTAGTATCTCATTTCATTCCAGACTTAAATTCAGTTCAGCTGGAGACCAGTCTGCTTCTGGCTTCTAACGGAGCTAATGTAAAGTGTGAAGTAAAACCAAACAGAAATCTTAAAATGATATTTCCTCACCATTTATTTAGTAAAGGCCTTGTTATCTTAAATCAACAAAAGGTTAGTAGGTATGTTCGATTGACCAAATAAAAAGATAATATTAAATGATCGCCCAGCCCGACTCCGGACCAGAATGCCTAGCGGTAAAGTGTCTGCAAGTACGACAGCAATCAAGTGCCTAGATAAAGCCATCTAGAACACGTGGCCTCTAAAGCGTTTGGGAACCAGTGCCTCCATCCTATATGTTTCAAACTCTGCTTTCAGTCTTCTGCCTGGACGAACCTTTGACCTTGAGCTCCATGCTGCAGCTCTCGCTGCCGGCCTCGTTGCGGGCCTCGCAGTAGTAAAGCCCGCTGTCCTTGGTTTCAGCGCCACACAGCTCCAGCGTGGCCACAGAGTTAACAAACACCATCTTGTACCGGTCGCTGGGGCTGATCTCAGAGCCTTCCCTGAACCAGCAGATGTCTATCTCAGGCGTGCCGGTCACCTGGCACTCAAACATCTTACTCTGACCGGGACGGACCACGGACGACCGAGCGGGGGTCCGTGTGAACTTAGGGGGCTCTAAGGAACAACATCAAATGATAAATGTGACTTTCACAAAGACGAAAACACTGATCTCTATGACGTTCACACGATACGTTTCCATCCAAGTGTTGCTCAAAGCCTTCGGGAGATCTGATGAGCTGCTTAAGAGCCGCTTCGCTTTGACGGGCCTGAAACCTGTTTGCCCCGTTTAGGCTTATGGAAATACTTCCTGTCATTTTGGAGCTATCCAAAAGGACCCATATATCCCATGTTTTAAAACCTGTGTGAACAACTTGTTCCTTCTTGGTAAATGTATGTGCTCGCCACTGAAAGGCAAGCTGACGGTGCTACGGTTCGAAGTCACCTCCCACGGCAGTGAGAACACGACCGTCTCTAGATGGACTGCTCTGCACCAGAAGAACCAGGTCAGCATGCAGTATAGGGTCAAACAGATTTCCTCTAAGAACACATGGATGGAGACGTATTCCCTGACTCAGTCTCACAAAGGGAATATGAACCTTTCACAAAGAGAGTAGCCTGACAGGAAGTGGAGCCCACATCGTTCTGTATCTCACAGACGAACTCTCCGGAGTCAGAGGTCTTTGCAAAGAACAGCTCCAACGAGCTGGAGGTGTTGTCTTTGAGCACATTGCAGTCGGCACTGGATATCACCTCCTTGCTGTTCTTAAACCATCTGGTGGTGAGCGGAGGCGTGCCAGACATCAGAACATTAAACTGGACCTTTGAGCCCGGCAACACGTTCATGGATTCAGGCTTTTCAAGAATGCATGGTGGTTCTGGAAGAGACAACACGACATAATGCTTGAGATAAGAACCTGTGTCGTTGTGTACCTGCTGACGAATACCACGTATTACATGTGTGTGCAAACCTTTGACGAACAAGGTGCCGGAGCACTGCACGGTGCCCGCTCTGTTGGTGGCGATGCAGGTGTAGCTGCCGCTCTCTTTGCCGTTGAGCTTAGAGATTTCCAGAAAAGCAACATTTTCAAAGAATGTGCTTTTGTGTTTCTCGTCCGTCTGGATCTCTTTGTCGTCTCTGTACCATTGAATGGTGATCGGCAGAGAGCCGGACACGAGGCACTCCAGGTGGGCGAACGATCCTTTGATACCTTCGGTCTGCTTCAGCTTTCTCGTGAAAGAAGGGGGAATGATTTGATCTGACGTATGGAGGAAGAGAGAGGTGAGAAACAAATCTTCAAAGTTAGATGTTATTAAATTAAACTGACATTAGGTAACCACTGACCGAGGACGGTGAGTGTGGCCTCGCAAGAACTTTGTCCGACATCGTTTGAGACCTCGAAGGTGTAGTCCCCACTGTCACCTTTCTCAGCTTTGATCATCTTGAGCACGGAGCTGGTGTCTGTGCTCTGCACTTTGTATCTCTGGCCTGAGCTCAGCTCCTTGCCGGCCTTCAGCCACCTGGCCTTCAGCGGCTTGGTGCCTACGAACCGGGCCTCCAGCGTGGCCGGATCGCCCTGAGTGACACTGATGGACTTGGCCTCCTCTGTGACCTTCGCCGGCTCTGAGACGCCAAACAAAACAGTCAGCAACGAATTTCAAATCTGCCCAATAACTGAAGTCAATGAACGAGTAAAGATTCGAGAGTTGCATTCGGTCCTTGTCAACTTGTTAGGTCGTACGATTATCGTCCGACAAATGTCTGTCGAGGAATTTAAAGTTCAAAAGGCGTAATGTCATGATTCGTATCCTTTCTATCGATGTCTTGAACACCTTGTTGGCCATTTGAGGCGAGTAAACTTCTACATGTGTGACTTCACAAGTTGATAGGATGTCCTGCACCAATCGAAAGAGTTCTCGAGGTTCCTAACAAACCTTTGACTGTCACCACAGCAGAGCAGGTCTGGCTGCCGGCCTGGTTCTGCGCCTGGCACGAGTATTTGCCGCCATGTTTGCTCTGCAGGTTGCTGAAGTGCAGCAGCGCGGTGTTGTTCTCGTAAGTAATCTGAATGTGTTCCGCCTCTTTGAGCTCGTGGTTGTCTTTGGTCCAGGACACGCTCATGGGCTCAGAGCCCTTCAGAGAGCACTGCAGAGCAACCTCGCTGCCAACCAGCGAGCTGAGGCTCTCCAGCTTTTTCACGAACGACGGTGGTTCTACAGGGAAACATTTTATATTTAATACTGGCTTCTCGATACTAGCCTCGCAAAGTCAGAACCCATCCTGCAAGCTCAGTCTTTTCTGTGGAAGTGGACTTTCCATGTGTAGAAACCCAACCGCATCTGACTGTCAAAGAGGTCATTGAAGATTGGGATTTTGAAGGTCGAGCCTTGTTCTTTTAACAGAAGCAAAAGACAGTTCGCCCCTAGAAGTCCAACATATGTGTCGGGTGTAGAAAGGGTGCTTCTGTCCACCCTTGATATACAGAGCAAGTCTGTCCTTCCCACATTTGGAAAGCTTCCACCTATGAGAGATTTCCTCTGATCCGAATTGAGGATCTATGGCTAGAGGGTGAACAGTGGTGTCCACTACAGATTGTAAAAACATCTGCGACATCTTTCAGGATCCTTACTTTAAGTTGATCAAGACACAAAGCATCCTTAAGCGAATGCCTTCTGAGCGCTGCCAGTTCCGGGTGAGTCTTTGCGAGGCTACGTGTTGGATTATCAAATGGTCAATAGCTTCTGAACCAACCTTTTAGCGTTACTTGACAGTGGCAGGAGGCCTTCCCCACCTCGTTCTCTACGGTACACTCGTACACCCCCGCGTCTCCGGCCTCCACCGCCAGCACCTGCAGCGCTATCAGGTCGTCCTTCACCGTGACCCGGTGTCTCTTGTCATTCCTAATGGGCTTAGTGTTTTTATAAAAGGACACCGTGAAGGGGGCCGAGCCGGAGACCTGGCCCTCCAGCATCATCTCAGAGCCCTTCACAACATCTCTGGGCTCCAAGCTACGCACAAACAACGGCGGATCTAGAAGAGAACAGCGGATACAGGTTTGACATATGATGATGCCAACAAATCTAAATAACAAGAACTAGTTTTATTGTGGAGATGAAGATGATTTTTCTGATTTCTTATCTCTGGAAAGGCCACGCCCAGTTTAAGCTACACTCTCGACAGTGGCTTGCAATGCTGTCCTCATCCACCAGGGGGCGTGGTGTCTTTATGATAATGGTGTAAAAATTGAAAGTCAGACTTCGAGGGGCCGTACGTTTGGCTTTCTCTAACCGAACGGTTAGAGAAAGCCAAACGTACGGCCCCTCGAAGTCTGACTTTCAACTCGAACATTAGGCTAGGATTCAGAATAACTGAACGCTGTAGTATTACACGTTCTGCTTTATAGCTTGTGTGTCGTACAGGAGGGCTCTTCTGTACACACGTCACAACGTTGTTCGTATGCATACGTAATGAAAACTTGTTTAGCTAACAACGATTTCCAACTCAAGGTAAACACATAAATGCTGATGGTCCTTTGAACCGAAGGAGGAAAAAAGGTCTTCAATGCCACAATAAAACGTCCTGAACGTCTTGGAGTGAAATGCTTCCTGACCTTTGATAGTCACGGTGCTGCTGCAGCGGTCACTGCCAGCCTCGCTGGACGCCACACACACGTACTCTCCCCTGTCCTCCACTGCACTGTTGACTATCTCCAGAGAGGCCACGAAGGCAGTTAAAGTCACTCTGTATTTAGCACTGGAGCGGATCTCCATCTCGTCCTTGAACCATTTCAAGCAGATGACGGGGCTGCCCGTTACTTTGCACTCCAGCAAGGCGGAGTCGCCGCTGGTAACAAGTTTGGTCGCATCGAGTTTCCTCACGAACACGGGCGGTTCTGAGAGAAGAGGTTAACAGTCGTTATCAGACAGAAGACGTTATGTCCACAGAGACATTGATGTTCATGCGGCTGCACGCGTAAACACCTTTCACGAAGAGGGCTGCGGTGCAGTCCACCTTGCCGGCGTCATTGGACACTTGGCACGTGTACTTCCCAGAGTCGCTGGGCTTCACTGAGCCTAGCTCCAACGAGCTGCCAGAGGCGTCTTTCTTTATGAAATACGAGCCTCCAGACACAATCTCTTTCTCCTCTCTGAACCACTTCACAGCTAACGGGGCCGTTCCAGTGAAGCCGGCTTTGAAGGACACGGTGGTTCCTGGTTTAACGTCCTGGTTGCTTGGCTTTGCTGCGAACAGTGGGGGCTCTAGAAGCCATGGAATAAAGAAAATACATTTCATGTTAGCATGAAATAACTCAAGGAGTGTACAGAAGAAGATAAAAGCACAACATTAGCCACGTGGTTGTAACCTTTGACATAGAGCGTGCCGCTGGTCTCCTTAAAGCCGGCAGCATTGGTCGCTCTGCACTTGTAGACTCCAGAGTCGGCCTTCTCCAGCCGTATAACTCTCAGCGAAGCAGAGCTGTCTTTGAACTCAGGCTGGAACTTGGATCCAGACGTGATCTCCTGGTCGTCTTTGAGCCAAGATATGGTCATGGGTTGGGACCCAGACACTTTGCAATCCATGGAGACGTCACTACCAATGTTACCGTCGACCCTCTTCAGGGACTTGGTGAACGTTGGAGGCATTATCCGATCTGGTTGTTGAGGAGAGAACATGCATTATCACAATTTCATACAGCTTTCAACACGAGTCGCTCAACTCAAATCTAAAAGACGACACTTTGCACCCTGTGTCTGGGTCTAGGCTTAAGACCTCAGCTTGATGTTAGTCATGGGAATACAGTGTGTCAAAGTCCGGTTCCTTTAGTCATGAACAACAACTTTAGATTTTGCAAGAACAAATATGAAAGAAGAGTAAACCCGGGAGCTAACCTAAGATGGTGACCGAGCAAGTGCACTGGTCTTTCCCGACCTTATTGGACACTTCCATCGTATACTCTGAAGTGTCTCCTCGTTCGGCCGTGAGGATCTTCATGGTGGCCACATTGTCCTTCAGAGCCATCTTATATTTACGCCCACTGATCATCTCCTTCCCGTCTTTAAACCACTTCACCTTCAGGTCTGCGCTCCCAGAGAGTGTGCACTCCAGAGTGGCCGAGTCCCCTGCGGTCACGCGAATGGACTCTGCGGGTTCTACCACTCTCGCAGGTTCTGGGGTAAGACAGGCACGACATAAGACACTAGAACCTAAAGAACTACAACAGCATGGGAATACAAAGCATCTGCAGAAACCAACCTTGGCACGGTCAAGGTCGCTTCGCATTTCTGTTGGCCGGCCTGGTTCTCCGCTGTGCACGAATACTTTCCGCCATGGCTGATGGCCACGGTCGCTATCGACAAGCTCGCAACGTTGTTCTCAAACAGCATCTTGATGTTAGCATCGTCATCTCTCAGTATCTCAGAGTCTTTCATCCACTTCACGGTGATGGGCGCCGAGCCCTTCGTGGTCCCCTGGAGCCTGACTGTATTCCCCAGCACCGCTGTAGCGCTCTCTACCCTCTTGGAGAACGTGGGAGGCTCTACAGAAACATTTCATAGTTAAGAAGCGAATTTAAAAGAGGAACCTGATAGGACCTTGAATCAGCTCAGGGATACGAACCTTTGAGTTTCGCTACGGCCTTAGTGGTGACTTTGCCCACATCGTTGGATATGACACACTGATAGTCTCCAACGTCTGCGCTCTCAAAGGTCTGGATCTCCAGCCTCGACAGCGAGTCCTGGGAGGTGATCTTGTGCTTCTGATCACTGGAGATGGCTTTCTTATTTTTGACCCAGCTGATTTCAAAGGGAGCCGTTCCTGCGATCTCACACTCCATCTGAGTGGATGCTCCCTTCACCGCCTCAACGGTCTGCAGCTCTTTCCTAATGGACGGTGGCTCTGAGAGTCAAAAGGTGTGTGCGGTTAGTACCAACGCTCTCCTGAAGGAAACAGAGGGTTAACTTCATGCAAGACGTGACAAACCTTTGACAGCGATAAGGGCGTTGCAGCTCTCGCTGCCGGCGTTATTGGACACCTCGCAGGTGTAACTCCCACCGTCTGAGATCAGGAGATTCGGTATCTCCAGAGAGGCCACGCCACTCTTGAAAGATATTTTATATTGTTCTCCATCACTGAGCTCTCTCTCATTCCAGAACCAGTGGCTGTGCAGCTGAGGCGACCCCTTTACGGAGCACTGTAGGCGTGCCGCTATACCTTGTTTCCACGTTATCTTATTTTCCATTCTCTTTACAAAGGTAGGCGGCTCTGAAAGGAGTTTAGTCAAAACACCAGGATCATTGTCAGAAGAGACACAGGGAAGAAACAAAGACAGAAGGTGCGTAAAGAAGACAGAAGACAGAAGGTAGCAGGCACAGTGTTAGCATCAGCTAGCAGTAATCCACTTCATCAAACCTAACGGGACGATCGCCTTGAAGACCTTACCTTGCACTGAAACCTCCGCCTCGCAGCACGCGCTGCCTGCCTCATTTGCGGCTGTGCACACGTATCTCCCAGAGTCCTTCAGCTTGGACTTGGGTATCTCAACAACAGCCACCTTGTCCTCAAAGGACAGTTTGCAATCCATGCTCTGGTGGACCTTTTTGCCATCCCTGGTCCAGGTGACGGTCACCCCAGTGTCCTCGTCCACCTGGCACTCCAGCCTCAGCGGGTCGTTGACAGCGACTGACGCCGGCTCAACGGTCCGCACAAAGCTGGGCTTGTTGACAACCCTGAGCTCCGTGGTACACGTTGCCGTGCCAACACTGTTGGAGGCCTTGCACAGGTACACGCCCTGGTCAGCCACGGCAAGACTTTGAATCTGAAGAGAATACTTGTTCTTTTCACATTTCATGACATAGTTCCCTCCGGGGGAGACGGCTATGTTGTCCTTGTGCCAGACCACCTCCATGGGTGATGTCCCAGTGAGTGAGCACTGGAGCGTGGCCTGCTTGCCCACATACAGAGTCATTGGCTCTGGCTGTGATACAAAGACCGGTGGGTACATTTCTATGGAGAGCAGGTAGAACATAGAATTAAGAATTTAGTATAACGAGAGGGGGAAATACACCAACATGAACCTGTGGAGTCTCAACAGCTTTAACAAGAGGTCCTCAGCCTGGTTACATGTTGCCAACACCAGATGTATGAACACGTCATCTCCACATTGCCCCACAGAGGATTCAGGGGAACAGATGCATATAATTCTCTCTCTCTCAAACAGACACTTGAAGCAGTAATTGAGATAAAAAGGTCCCATCAGGGTCTTACCGGTGACGATGAGCGAGGCGGTGCAGCTGGCGGTGCCGTGCTGGTTCGAAGCCTTGCAAGTGTATTCACTGCTGTCGGCCTTGATTGGGCTCAGCAGCTCCAGGGAGGAGCTGCTGAGCCGGCTGAGGATCCTGCACCTGTCGCTCTGTTTGACCTCCACGGTAGATTTGTACCATTTGAAAGTCACACTCGGAGCATCCTCGATTTCACATTCGAACTTGGCCTGTCCGCCGATGTTTATGTCCAAGGGTTGGATCTTCTGCCTAAAGACAGGGGGCACTGAGGCACAGACAGACACAAGGGGAAAGAGTCAGTCATGGCATCTCTGAAGCTCTTAAAATAACAACTACATATCAGGAAGAGGAATGGAGGAGATGTGGAACGATGGTGGATACAGGCGTGACTGTGGAGGAGACACATAGCGAGAACACGAGCCCCATCATGCACTGCTTCATTGAGCAGGGCAGTCACGGGCTAGGGTTCAGGCCAGAGGAGGAAGGGTGTGAAGATGGAGCAGGGCCAGGTCCTGAGAGCATGCAGAGACATGGTGGAGAGAATGGACCTGAAGGATTGTGATGGGTTTAAACATAAGGAGCCGGTGACCATGGAGAGACCGTGACAGGTGCCTAAAGGCCAGGATCGGGACCGCCACTAAAGCCAGACGCTCCAACGTGAGAAGCTACGTCTGAATGGCTGTGACAATCCTGGCCTTTAGGCACCATACAAAGAGGTGGGAGACATGGTGAGTTAGTACCGTCCAGTGACCCGCGGACGGTGCTCATGCCGATGAGATGAACAAGAGACCAGAGCATGGCTTCATGAGGTCTTGATGGACCGGTGAGTGGTTAGTCGTTCGAGGAGGAAGTGGGATGGAGGGATGGAAGAACAAGTCCTGTTATCAAACCTCTGGAGACCACCGTGAGTCGTGAAGACGTGGTCGTCCTGCCGGCTTCATTCTCAGCCTCACACACATAGTCTCCTTGATGCTTCTCCTTCACCACCTTGGTGATGACCAATGTGTACGTGTCGTGGTCTTTGCAGCACTTGAACTCTTTGCCAGACTTCACCAATTGCCCATTGAAAAACCAGTTCACCTTTGTGACGTGCCTAATGGTGCTGCTCAAGGTTACTCTACTGTCCTCATCGATGGATATGTCTTCGAGGGACACGACTATAACGGGGATGTCTCTCTGCTCTGACCTGGACACTGTGATTTCCTCCGTAAAGACCTCCTCCCTGTGCTCCTGGATGCTAAAGCCCCCCACCTGCTCAGTGGGGACGGTGGTGGGAGGCAGGGTCCTGGTTAAAAGAGTCGCACCTGCATCTTTCTCCCTGCCTTTCATGGTAACTGACCTCACCTCCTGCCTAGACACCTGGACCGACTGCTCCAAAGCCATGTGGGACTCTGTGGAGACTTTGATTTGGGACGTCTGCTCCATCTTTGCGGCCTTGGATTCCTGCACCACAACCCGCCGCTCGGCTGAAGCACTTCTAACCGCCACTTTGGACTCGGTCTTCAGAGCCGCAGCCTGAGACTTAACGGCAGTGAAACCTACGGCGCTCTCTGCCACGCGCACGGTCTCCACCATGGAGGACAGCATTTGCTTGGAGCGTGCCGAGGCGACCTGCGCCCTCTGAGGTTTGTCTAGCTGCATCGTGCCCGGCTGCTCCGAGGTGAGCACCTGGGCTTCCTGGTACACTATGGAGTGGAAAGCTGCCTGCAGTTCAGTCCTGAGGTCAGCGGTCTGAGGGTAGTTGCCCTCAATAGCCAGCGTGATCTCCATGGGGGCCCCCGTGGTCGTGATCAGGTACGTGAACATGGCCCGCCTTGGCTCTTTCTGAACCTTGACTTCCTGCACCTCCACAGCCTGCAACCTCCCTACGACGTCAGCCAGCAACACCGGCCGGTCGCTGGCCACGGCCGACTGCAGAGCGTCTCTGAGCTGGTGCCGGATGTTCAGACTGAAGGGCTTAGGGATCTGAATCACAAAGGTCATCTCTTTGGGAAGAGGGGTGGTGTCTCTGGACTCTGACGCCATGAGGGACAGTCTGGGCTGCCTGGTGACAGACACCTTAGTGGACTCAGACCTGGAGATCTCCTGAGAGAGCTCGCCGGTCAGCACGCGCTTCTCGTCCATCACGATGGACTGCCTGACCGACTGGCCCTCCTGGATTTGAACAGCAAAGTCCTGTTGGGCCGCCTCTAGAAGGACACTACTCTCGGTGGAGATCTCCTTCTCCTCTACCTGGACTGGCTCCGTGGGGAGTCTTGGCTCCACGGCCATCTGGCAGGCGAACGTATCCACCGCTGTGAGACCCTCAGTGTGGCCCTCCTGGAGGGCCCGACTCTCCGCCACAGTGGTGACGTGCATCACGTCGGAGCGATCCTCCTTCTGCACCAAAGCTCGCTGCTGCTTTACCTCCGAGGCGACCGGCGTCTCCTTTGGGAGCGCCATGGGCTGGAAGCAGAGCTGCAGGATGTTCTGAGGCCGAGGCTCAGTGCGGAGCTGCGACTGAATGCCGGTCACGGACAGATCCAGCTCCGTGTGATAGTCTGCCGTCAGCTCCCGTCTCTCCTCTGAGGTAGCTGCGTGTCTTCTGGTCTTTTCCTGCTTCGGAGCCGCTACCTGCTGGTCAGGCTTCTCGGTAACGAGGATACCCTCTTTGGGCAGCGCCTCCACGGGCTGGGTGGACTGCCGGTGCAGCAGAGTGCGAGACTCCTTCTGGGGCTGGATGGTCATGGAGCTGGCCTTTGCCTCGAACGCGGACGTGTCCTCACAGACTACGGTCCTCTGCTCGTCCTGGCTAACGGCATGCAGCAGGGTCGGGCTCGTCCTGGCCCCCGCCTGCTCTGCTGCTGGTGTCTCACAGGTGAAGCTCCTCTCAGATGGAAGGAGGTCCTGCTCTGTGATCACCTGCAGGTGCAGCAGCTGCTCTCCTTCTACCTGGGACTGCACTGACGTGGCACTGTCCAGGCTGGGGAGCTGCCGTGAGGGCTCAGCCTGGAGCAGTTGCTTCTCTTCAGCAGTCAGAGCACCCTTCATTATGGCTATCCTTACACAGACGGGCTGTCTCCTCAGAGGGCCTCCGCAGGGAGAACTTAGTCTCCTTGGAAAGCGTCTGTTTGGACTCGCTGACTGACGCTAAGACGGGTCGGTGCTGTTCTTTCTTTACAGACGGCTTCACAGCAGAGTCTGCTGTTGCTAAGTCAGAGGCGTGGCCCTCCGACAGCACCCGCTTCTCTGCGGACTGGGCAGAGTACAAGATCTTAATCCCCTCCTTCACCTTATAGCCCGTCTCTGCCTGGGACTCTGGGATCTCCTGAGACTGCTCTCTGAGGATGGGCAGCTGCGACTGGACCTGATGCCCGCTGACTAAATGTGCAGGCTCCGATGTGGGCCTGACAGAAGCGGACCTCCGGTCGGACAGGGGGTCTGAGCTAACAGTAGACAGCGGCGTGAGCTCCTCAGCGACAGCCGACATCACCATTGACCTCCTCTCTCGAGCCGCCTGAAGCTCGATGACCTCGGGGCTCAGGATGCGGTCGCAGTGCTGCTCTGTGAAGTCCTGACTCTCCTCCACGGAGGACGTGAAGGCCGCCAGGTGCAGCTGCTTCACGGGGACTGTGGAAACCTGAGCTGGGTGGGTGGGAACCACCGACACCCGCTCCTCCACCTCGTGAGACTGGAGCACTGCGGCCTGGTGGGTCAGCTGCTCGCGCTGGATCGTGGCGGCGGAGATATCTAGTTCTCTAAGCGAGCCCACTTGCTCACTGGGGATGACCTGCCGGTCCTCAGTCCCGATGGTGTAAACCATCTGATCAGACCTGGACCGGTCCTGACCCGGGAGGCTCACCTGGTACAGACGGGACTCTGTAGCTTGTTCTGTGGTTGAAACCTTGTAGCCTTTCTTCTGAACCGTGGTGACCTGCTTCCGTGAGACCGTCTCTCTGAACACAACGAGCTCCGCACTGCACGACGCCTCGCCTAACTGGCTGCAGGCCTTGCACGTGTACAGGCCGCTGTCTTCCTGCTTGACGCTCTGAATAGTGATGAAGCCAGACCCATCTGGGTTGGCTTTAACGATACAGTTTCTACTGGGCTGCATCTGGAAGGCCCCTCTGAACCACCTCACAGCGGGCATCGGGTCGCCGCTGGCTCGGTAGCTAAAGGACACCTCTCCTCCCTCCGAGCAGCGCACGGGTTGGATCTGAACGGTGAACGCTGGAGGTTGGCCCGTGACCTTAAACATCTTCTCTACCCATCTCTCCGCCTGGCTAACGTCATGCTTCTTAACCTCGAGGTACGTGGTGCAGGTGGTCTGGCCCAGCCGGTTGGTGGCGGTGCAGGAGTACTCGCCCTCATACTCGCTTGTGACCTGAGTGATGACTAGCGTATACTCCTCCTCCCCCTCTATCAGCCTGTATATGGACGAGCTCTGAATCGCCTTCCCGTTGTGAGACCACTTAACGGTCGGTTTGGGAAAGCCGGACAGTCTAACGGTGAGTCTAGCCGTCTCCCCGGTGGCCACCGCGGCCGGGGAGAGCTGGCTGAGGAAAACTGGCTTTTCTTTTGTCTTCTCTAAAGAGGAAGAGTAGCGTTTGGCCTCTGGCGTGAGTTCAAGTGTTTTAGTCTTGTGAGGGAGCTGGACCCCGGAGCAGAAGGTCTCCTCGTGCTGCTCCCGCACCGTGGTGGTGATGGTGGTGCTAGAGCGCTCTGTGGGGAACACGAGCGTCACTCAGAACAAGATCCACAACACAGACGCTCCAATTAACAAGAGTTAGGGCTGTCCGTAACCAAGGAGACTCGAGGGACATCTAGGGTTATCGGTCCAATCGGTCATATTCTAAATCACTAATAAAAAAGAAATGCAATCTTACTAACAATTCTAAAAAAGGAGAAATGAAAAAAGAGATAACGATGTTTGACTGATTGAGAGGACAGCCCTACTATGCAAAGAGCAATGCAATGATACAAGATACACAATCACTATTCCCCCAAACGGGTTCTTTACTTTTCTGATTGAATCAAATCAGAAAAGTAAAACGCTTTTTTGGTAATAAGCGTAATTACCAAACATTCTTCTTCTTTTTCACACCAAGTACTTTGCCGTTAGTTCACCAGAACTCTTTAGTTCTCGTGAATAAGTGCAGATCGCGTTCACACCGGAGTAAGTCCCTGAGGGAGGATTAGCCAAATGAAGCTGCTAACGGCACTTCTTCTTCTTCTGCTGTGGGTTTACTGGCAGGCCGCAAACAGCTTCACGGCGTATACTGCCCCCCGGAGTTGGGGAAGGCTTCAGTAGAAGCTGCTCGGAGTCCCAGCAGCTTCTACTGAAGCCTTCCCCAACTCCGGGGACTTCCGGCCGTGATCTGTACTTAGTGCCCTGGGGTACTTAGTGCCCTGGGGTACTTAGTGCCCTGGGGTACTAAGTGCCGGGGCACTAAGTACGGCAAAGTACTTGGTGGGAACGCAGCTAATGTTGGTATTAGTTGGGTTTACTGGCAGGCCGCAAACAGCTTCACGGCGTATACTGCCCCCCGGAGGCCCCGGCCGGAAGTCCCGGAGTTGGGGAAGGCTTCAGTAGAAGCTGCTGGGAGTCCCAGCAGCTTCTACTGAAGCCTTATCACGTACAATGTCTTGTTCCATAGTGACATCACTCTGGAACACAACATGGGGATTTTATCCATTGCAGACCGTTGACTTGCACTACCACCTAAAGAACAAACGATAAAAAGCAGAATGCGGCCTCTTTGAACAACAGAAAGAGAAAACTCAGACTCTGACTTTAAATCATTAAATATTTTATTATATAAACTCTGAAACAAACACATGACGTCTGTACAAATACATGAATTTCCATCTCAATGCCAGATTTTTAATTTATTCATTTACTTATTTCCCTGTTTCTACTCATACACATATTTACAAAACTTCAAAACATCTTTTTAAACTTTCACAGTATTATCCATTTTTTTTTATTTGTTCTACAGCTCGCTTTAAAATGCTAGAAATATCTTTCACTCCAAAACACAACTTTCCAAATCCCACAGAAAGCATCAAACTAATTAGGACAACACACTCTCGATAGTTTCTGATGTACTTTGTTGACAGCCTTACATTGTAATGTGTGCATTACTCTCCTGACAGAGCATCAATAATGCTGTGAAAGTTGTGTTTGAATCTATTTGTTATAATAAAGAATGTTTGGGTTAATATTAATCCGTTTTCTGCAATGAACGAATATGTCAACGTTTTCTTTCTTGTTTGAAACTATTCTTTTTTGTAGAAACACTGTTTATGACTCACTGCATGTACCATGTGACCTAACAATAACTACTGCCTTCAGCGCAAACCAAGACTATGACGGGTGTCACGATAACGGCATTCATCTCAAATGTTAAAACACAACATTTTAAGTTGTATTATTTTTTATTTAAGCTACTATAACTAGTACATGCATTTAACTGGATTATTTTAAAATATATCTACTCTCGTCACTAAGTTACAAACTAAATGTTTAAAAATGTAAATGATGTGTATTCCTATTTTCCTTCATTACCACGGACACATGTCTGAGCTTCTCGATGTGATGTATAAAACAAAAGCAAACCCAGATGTTCAACAGAACTTCAAAGGTTTACACAGCTGGCAATAAGTAAAGGAAAGCCTTTTGAACGCTGGTTATCCCACATGACTTCGGCTGGTTGCACAGAGATGACTTCTTTCCCTTAAGAAGAGCCTCAGCTTAAGTCATTGCGATTTGCAAACAGCTTAAAGCAAACATTGAGACCAAAAAGTCTTAAAATGACTCATACGGTATTTCTGTTAAGTCGCTGCCATACGTCTTAAACCCGCAGGAGCTCTATGTCTTCGGCTTGGTTAAAACCGACGGGACTGATTTGTATGGAACTCGGTGGAAGGGTTCATCGTGAGCCAATTGAGAAAACGCAAACATTTGGAAGTTCTGATAACGGGGACCAGTTGGTGACCGATGGGTTCAGTCATAGATGTATCGCAGCTCATCCTTAATACCACAACACAACCCTACAGAAGGCAAGCATCAGCAACATACAGTAACACTAATGTATCTTCGTGCAACCAGCCCCAGAACCTCAAACCCCTAAAACACCTTGAGCAGCGCGGCCGTCTCGATGTACCCGGCCGTGTTCTGGATGACGCATTTGTACTCCCCACCATCGCTCTGGGACGCGTTAGTAATGAGCAGATTGAAATGGCCGGCCGTTTTCTCCTGGAGTATACACCTGCCGCTTGTGACTGGGTTCCCGTCTTTGTACCACTCTGCGGTCGGGCTGGGTTTACCACTAACGAGACACTGCAGGATAACTGGCGTCCCTACGGCCGCCGTGATGTTAGTCAACGGGATCACGCACCTCGGGGGCGACTCGGTCACCAGGAACTGGAAGCTACACATATCGGACGACTTTCCTTTGAACTCTATCTTGTCATCTTTTGCCGGTTCAGCGAACACGTTGAAGTTAATGCTAACGTATTTCTCTCCCCGCTCGTTCACTTCGTGGGCGGTTTTAGCGACCAGCCTCACCGCCCGCTGCGACTCGTCTGCCTCCTGCTCAAACTCAAACTCAAGCTCAATTTCAGAGACCTGCTCGCTGTCGAACGACGAGTTGCCAACCAGCAAGTCGAACTTCTGCGGCTGAACTCTGGCGCTTCCCAGAGACACGGCCGTCAGCTCCCTGCCTCTGGTCTTTCCCGAGAGAGCGTTGGCGTTCACCACGACCAGAGACGCCCGACACAGAGTCTCCCCCACAACGTTAATCGCCCTGCAGGTATACACCCCGCTGTCCTGCGCTGCGACTTTGCAGATCTTCAGGGAGTGGTTGTCTCCGTCGGACGAACACAGGTATTTGTTGTTACTGTGAGGTATCTTCTTGTCGCCTTTGAACCAGGACACGATGGGAGAGGGTATCCCCATCAGGGAGCACTCGAACATGACGGCGGTGCCCTCCGCGGTCTCCATGTCACAGATGGGGTTAATAAACCTCGGGGGCATCTCAGTGACCTCGAAAGCTATTCTCAAGTCGTCGTGCTCCTGCGTGACGAAGTCCACGGTGCACTCCTCGTAGTTGCTCGGCAGCACGTTCAGAGATATGATCATGCTCTTGTTGTCGGCCGTGTACTCGGGAATGGTGATGATCTTAATCTGCCTCTCGAATTCTTTCACATCGCTTTCATCCAACTCTACTTCGAGCAGAATCTCCTGAGGGGACGTGGAACGAGAGGAGTCATCGTCCTCGACGTCGAACTCCATCACGTGCTGATGGGTGACATTCGGGAGCGCCGGCGTGAACCTGACTTCCTGCGACACGACAGCAACCAAAGCCACACTTCTGGCTTCCCCAACGTAGTTCACGGCCTCGCAGATGTACTCGCCCTGATCAGCTTTGGTGACGTTGTGAATCGTCAGCGAGATGCTATCACCATCTCTCTCCGCGTTGACTCTGTCGTCGGCCAGCAGCTGCTTTCCGTTGCAGAACCAACTCACCTGGGGGGAAGGCAGGCCAAACACCTCGGCGTAGAACGTGAGAGAGTCCTTTTCAAACACTCTCTTCTTGACGAGAGGTTTGAGGAAGGCCGGAGGGATGCCCTGCACTTTCTCCTGAAGGGTTGCCAGGCCTAGAGGTCCCAGTCCCTTGGTGAGGTACAGGTTGTCATCCACCGTCTCAATGCCCTCGTCCCCGGGAGACATCAGGAACTGCATGGGGGAGAAAAACCTCTCGCTGGAGCCTCCTGTCGAGGGTCGCTTATGATCCATGGGGGAGAAGGGGTATTCCTTCGGGGTCCTAAACCCACCAGACGTATCCGAACTTGGAGTTCGAAAGGACATGTGAGACTTGGGGGTTTGGAAGGACTCTGCAATTGGTTGGGAGACCTCGGTGGAAGAGCCTGGGGTGTAGAACCGCTCGGCCATCTCGCCGAGGTCCTCACTCACGGTGCTGCCGACCTCTATGGACATCTCAGACTCGGGGGACAGGGGTCTTCCCCAGTCTGCTGGAGGGTTGTAAAAGTCATACACAGCCCCAAAGGTTACCTCCTCTTCCTCCATGGAGCCAGCTGCTGCTGCTGCTGCTCCAGCTCCAGCTTCGTCTCCTTCCTGTACAGATGCAACCTGCCTTCGAGGTCCCTCAGCAGCAGCTGGAGCATCCTCAAGAGGCTCAACACTGTCGCCTCCTCTAGGCTCCACAACAAGAGTGGCCGGTTCTGGCTCCATGACTTCAATCCCCCCATCTTCACTCTTGATGTGCACATGAGGCTCAACTTCATCCCCAGCCACCTCTTCTGCTACCTCCGTCACGTCAGCCTGGGACTCTGGCATGCTGAGGAAGACCCCACTGTCCAAGGAGGGCTCTGGATCTGAGACCAGCTCCTCGCCAGAATGTAAAGTACCGTCAGCTTCAGCCTCCCTGCGAGGAGAGGAAGACCCTTCTCCTGCCATGTGCTTCTCATGTCTGAGAGGTTTAGAAATGGCTTCAGGCTCGACGGCTTCTTCAACTGGAGCTGAAGTCCTAACAGTGCGTTTCACTGCAGGGACTTTATCCGGCTTGAAGGGGAAAAAGCTGCCCGTTTTGTCAAATGTACGCCCAGGCTGACCCCTCGGCATCTCCACCTCACAGGCCTCCACGTGTTCCGCTACTGGAGCTGGTTGCTGTGCTGTAGGCCGGACCGAGCCGGGACACTCCCGTACGTCTTCCACGCATGGCGTCAGCTCGCCGTGGCTTTCTGCTGAATCTGCACCTTGTTCCACGTCCCTAGATCTAGACAGAGAGGAGGCTGGATGGGAGGCCTCTGGTGAGCCAGGAAGAGCGTTGGGAGAACTGGGATTTCCTATCATAGCAGTAGCAAGACTGACTGCACCTCCTGCCGGCAGGGAGTCCAGGACCTGGTCCTGCTGGTCCAGGGAGATGGCCACTGCGGGTATGAACTCTTCAGGGAAGTGTGCTGCCTCGCTCTGCTCCTCAGGAGGGCTCTGGGTCTGCAAAGCAACCGGCGAGTCCGACTCAAAGGCTTGTTTAATCTGAGAGACTTTTATAACAGCAGCCGAAGCCTGCAGACCACACCCGGACACACGTGGAGGCTCTCTGGAGACACTGGGTCTGGGGGTCGGGGCTTTGGCCAGCTCTGACGGAGCGTGTGAACTCTGAGTGTCTTTGGTGTGCATGATGGCAGCTTTCTTTGCGTCTTCGGTCGAGCCAACAGGAGACCTCCTCACTGGAGTGAAACCAGCGCCCTCTGCAGGTTGCACAGGTTCAGAGGCCCCTGCGACCACAGCCATGTCGCCCTCAGGACGGCTGATGTTCTCCAATCCGCTGACAGCGTGAGCAGCCTCACCCGCCGCGTCAAAGGAGAAAGTGAATTTGTGTTTGGCAGTCTGAGAGGCATCCTCGTCCTCTCTGATGTCCTCTCTCTGAGGTGCGTCCTCTCTGATGTCCTCTCTCTGAGGTGCGTCCTCTCTGATGTCCTCTCTCTGAGGTGCGTCCTCTCTGACGTCCTCTCTCTGAGGTTCGTCCTCTCTGATGTCCTCTCTCTGAGGTGCGTCCTCTCTGATGTCCTCTCTCTGAGGTGCGTCCTCTCTGATGTCCTCTCTCTGAGGTGCGTCCTCTCTGACGTCCTCTCTCTGAGGTGCGTCCTCTCTGATGTCCTCTCTCTGAGGTACGTCCTCTCTCTGAGTTGCGTCGTCTCTCTGAGGTGTGTCCTCTCTGATGTCCTCTCTCTGAGGTGTGTCCTCTCTGATGTCCTCTCTCTGAGGTGCGTCCTCTCTGATGTCCTCTCTCTGAGGTGCGTCCTCTCTGATGTCCTCTCTCGTCTCAGGGAGCGGCGTGGCGGCGGTGATTCTGATTTCCACAGGGGAGGAGCCAAAAGACTCCCCTGAGGAGCGGCGCTGGTGGATCGCCGCTTGAGGCACCTGTAACGTGGCTCGTCCTGAATCCGTGAAGGTCTCGAGTTCGGCTTCGATAAAGCCTTCCTGGGTGTCTGCACCCTCCGTAACGACCACTTCCCGTGTGGCCTCTGACATCCTCATCCCCTTTCTGCCGGAGACGTGGAGAGTGCCGCTGCAGATAGATTTGCCATGCTGGTTGGCTATGACGCTGTCGTAGGTGCCCTCGTGGTCTGCAGTGGGACAGAAGACGGTGAGCTTCGATGTGTTGGATTGGCTCATGATGTCATAGTCAGGGTTGTGGGCCAATGGGTGTCCGTCTTTGAGCCAGGTGACGCTGGGCAGAGGGTCCCCCTGGAACCGGCAGGTGAACTCTGTCATCTCACCCAGTCGTACTTGAGCCGAAGATACTTCTTTCACAAATACTGGACGGGATCCTCGCGCACTTGTTTCCTTTTCCTTCATCCTACTCAACTCTTTCAAACCTGCCTCATCCTGGACTCTCCTCTCGTGCTTCTGGACTCTCCTCTCGTGCTTCTGGACTCTCCTCTCGTCCTTCTGGACAGCTCCGAGTTCCATGCTTTCTTCGCTCGTGTCTGCACCCTGTTGTGTCCTCATGGACTCTCTGCTCACGTCCTCTCTTTTAACACCTGCCAAGTCCTTCTGTTGCCTCTCTCTGCTCGCTCCCGTCTCCTCTCTCATCGCCCTCTCCTCTCTTACATCTGACTGGAAACGCTGGCTGATGGATTTATCTGCAGTCGTTGCATATCCCTGCCTGCTCCGACTCGTCTCTGCATCGTGTCCCGCTCCCTCGTGCCGTAAGCACCTCCCGAGTGGTGAGCACTCTCCTGAAGGCTTGTCTGGGCTCTCAAACGGCCCAGCAGTGGTCTGGGTTGGAGAGTACCTCTGAACCGGTGAAGCTTCCAGACCCGTTCTATCCTTTCCTTTGGGCTGGTGAGGTAGACCAGCACATGCAGGGGGTTGCCCTCTTATGCAAGAAGACTCACCGATAGCAGCGTGCTCGTACGCGGCAGTAGCTGTTGACGAGGCTCCACCACCGAGAGTTGGAGGTGGAAGTTCGCTTGAAGGAGAAAGGACACCGCGGGACAGCATCCCGGAGCCAGGCGGTCTTCCTTGAGTGTCCAAAGACCACTCGGACTCCAGTTCAGCGACCTCCTCTTGCTCGCCACCGTCCTGGTGCCACTTCAGGATGCGCTGAGCAAGAGCTTCCTCCTCACTAACGAAGTACTCACTGTCCCTCTGCAGCCTGGTCTCGCGGCCCTCTGTGGGCGGAGCCTCGGCCGGCGGCCACTGCAGACTCTCAGCCAGCTGGTCTTGGAAGCCGGAGGGAACCGCCTCGCTCTGGAGGAACTTCTCTTTGGCTGTTTTGCCCGAGGAGGTTTTCCTGCTCCGGACCGCTTCAGGTTGAGGAGCTGCTTCTCTTCCGGCGTCGGTGGTCTTCTCCGCCTGCATCTCAGAGTAACCCTCCTCCCAGTCGCACTCCGGCTTCACAACTTCCTCTTGCTCCATCAAGACGTTCTCCTGCCACCTCAGTATCCGCTGATTCAGAGCCTCCTCTTCACTGACAAACTTCTCACTTTCACTCTTCAGCTCGGACAGGTTCTCTCTCGACAGCTGGAGCTCCCGTTCTGCTGTCGTCCTCTCAAACAACATCTTCTCTGCTCCGACTCTAGTTCTCGGTGAAGCTCCTACTTCCACGGCTCTTCCTTTTATTCGGGGAGATGTGTGTGCCATCGAAGCCTCAATGTCCAACTCTCCTGGTCTGGACCTCAGTCTGGCTTTAGGCGAGGCGGCAGAGGCTTGGTCTTGGCTCTGTCTAGGGGACGTTGGTGCCGACATGTCAGCATGGTCTCCAGTCCCTCTCTCATCCACTGCCTCCAGGTGGGGGTGAACGAGCCCCTCAGGCTCCACGTGCTGGGGCTCTGCAGGCGGGGCCGGTTCAGGTGTCTCTTCCTCTGACATCCGCACGCCATGCTGCCACTTCCTGATGCGCAGGGCCAGGAGCTTCTCCTCCACCTGCACCCGCTCAGCGTCCAGGCTCTGCTCATAGTGGGCCCTCAGAGACCCCCCTTCACCCTCCTCTTCATATTGCTCACCTGGTTCTGCTGTGGCACCTGTACCAAGGAACCTCTCTTTGCTAGTGTTGGCCTGCCTTAGCCTGGGTGGTTCTCCGAGGCTGTCCTCCGCCCGGGCTTTTGCTCTTGGCGACAACTCCACTTCCATTGCTGCTCTGGCCTTTACCCTGGGAGACGTTGGGGCCAGCGCGAGGTGTGCTACTTCTTCTGATTCGGCTCCTGCTGTGGCTGTGGCACGCACTGCTGCTTCGTCTCCTCTGGCTTTCATCCTGGGAGACGTTGGGGCCAGCGCGAGGTGTGCCCCTACCTCTTCTGATTCGACTGTGGCACGCACTGCTGCTTCGTCTCCTCTGGCTTTCATCCTGGGAGACGTTGGGGCCAGCGCGAGGTGTGCCCCTACCTCTTCTGATTCGACTGTGGCACGCACTGCTGCTTCGTCTCCTCTGGCTTTCATCCTGGGAGACGTTGGGGCCAGCGCGAGGTGTGCCCCTACCTCTTCTGATTCGACTGTGGCACGCACTGCTGCTTCGTCTCCTCTGGCTTTCATCCTGGGAGACGTTGGGGCCAGCGCGAGGTGTGCCCCTACCTCTTCTGATTCGGCTGTGGCACGCACTGCTGCTTCGTCTCCTCTGGCCTTTACTTGAGGCGATCTGGGTGCTGCAGCTTCAGGGTCTGCCGTCCTTGCCTTAGCTCTGGGTGATTTACGGAAAGACGAGGTTTCACTTTCTCCAGTTACTGATTGCGTCGCTTGCTGTCGGGTGTGCATGTGCCCCGCGGGCTCCACGTACTGCCTCTGTGTAGGGGCGGGCAGATCAGTGTCAGGGTGGAACGCCTCCCTCGTCTGCCATCAGACTGCCTTGCTGCCACTTCCTGATGCGCAGGGCCAGGAGCTTCTCCTCCACCTGCATCCGCTCAGCGTCCAGGCTCTGCTCGTAGTGGGCCCTCAGAGACCCCCCTTCCCCCTCCTCTTCATATTGCTCAGCTGGTTCCGTTGTGGATCTGTCTTCAGCGGATGCGTCTCCACTGAGGAACGTATCCCTGCTAGCTGTGTCTGTTTTTGGCCGATCAACAGATCCAGTGCGTTCGGTGCACGTGGATGTTCCGGGGAACGCTAACCCTTTACGTTGCTCCACCTTTGTTGACTCCGTATGTTCCTCCGTAACTACGCCGTGACGTTCACTTACCATTTGCTTGTATCTGGCTTCGGCCCGCGATTCCAAAAAGCTCTCAACCTGTTGACCCTGCCGTGCGTCACCTGATCTCCTTTCTGACGCCTTGGCGTCCAACAGCTCGCCTCTCATGATCTGAATCGCCCTGGTTCTGGTCTGAGGCTCGAATGAATGCCTCGAACGCGGCTTCGACGGATCCCTGCTTGAGCTTCTGCTTTTGAACTCACTCGGACCCTCCCCCGAATCGAAGGCTCGGCTGAATTGCTGAACATCGGGCAGAGAGGCCGGTTTCACCCGGAGCCTCTCCACGTAGTCGGCGTAACTCGACTCGCTGGCCACTGATTCTGACTCAAACTCAGACGAGGACATGGTGGAGACAGAAAGCCTCTTCTTCTGCTTCACAGCTTTCTGGAGCGTCGTGAGCTTAGTCCTCACCTCGTTGTGAAGACTCTCTGTGTCGCTGAACCGGTCGCTGTACCTGTCGCTGCATCGGTCACTGAACTTGTCACTGAACCTGGCCCCGGTGCGCCGGTCGCAGTAGATATCGCTGAACCGGTCGTTAAAGCGCTCGGACCTGTCGAACATTGGGGGAGGAGACGGGGCGCGCTCGGAGGCGGTCTCCAAGCGCTTGGACTCTTTCTCCGTTACCTCCTTTTCTTTCGCATGAGAACCGGATTTGAAGTAAACTGTTCGCACCAGAGAGTCCACGGAGCGAGAACGCCTCTGAGGAACTTTAGACATCTTGTCAAACGGAGACCCAACGCACCTGAGGTCCACCCTGAACGTCCTCTCCTTCCGCTGCTCGGCCATGGCGTCTGCACTTTCATGGGCCTGGGCCGAGCGCTGAACAAAGCCCCGGTAGTTGGCCGACTGCTCTTCCCTCAGCGACACTAGAAGCGATGCCGTGGACTCGGCAGACCCCTCTGAGTTAAACGCCATTACCTTATAGCTGCCCGAGTCCTTCTCTCTGATGCAATCGATAGCCAAAGTGGTCGTGTGCAAGTGCATGTTGCTCTCAGTACCGACCCTGCGCCGACGGTCTTTAGGGATAGACTTATTATTATGAAACCAAAGGATGGTGGGCTGAGGACAAGCGACCAGTTTACACCGTAACTCTACCGGCTCTCCCTCGAGCACGGATTGGAATTTAAGTTTTTTGGTGAATGCAGGTTTGATGTTCTCCGTCCAGGAGCTGATGGAGGAGGTTCTGCTGGAGCAGCGGTTGGCCGACACCAGGCCCTGATCGGGGAAGTCCTCGGTGTCGGAGAAGGCTCCTCTCAGCTGCCGGGCGGCGGGGAGTTCGCCGCCGCTCTGCCGGGTTCCCTCTTTGTGATAAAACAGCTCTGCAGATAGAAACACACATCGGTCAGAACAGCGGCCTCGGGGCAACACGGGAGAAAAGGATTTGAATGAATCAGTGATGGAAATATTAAGCATGCTGGGAGTCACAATGCCATAAGAAATAATTTCACTCACCATATTTGTTCGAATAAACGCAAGACTTGATTCTTTTTATTAGAAACCTTCAGGAGGTTTTGATCCTTCGTCTGTGGAAATGTCTTCAAAACATAAATTATTTAATTATCATTAAAAAGCATTTTCTTTCCAAGACTGGCTGCTTACATTCGGTTGTCTTTTACTTTTTGATAGTTGCCTTGGCTTTATGCTAGAATGTTCCTTACCTGACTTGCAGACAGGAGAATAAACGCCCTTTCTAATCCCTAAACCTCTGAGGAAGTAAATGCACAGGTATCTTATATCCAAACCTTAAACAAATGAAGCTGTGAAATTGGGTGAGAAGGCGTTTATTCGAACTAATATAGTTTACTGGTGTTATTTATTGCAAACCACAGGAATCACATCCCACTATCTGCAAGCCAGGCTAAGAAATATTTAGCAGGAGGACGGTGTCAGTTCCAGATGCATATCTTTTAAAGGGCAAAGCAAGTCCGGAAGCCTTAAAAGATACGCGTCCTCTCTCTGGGACAAGATCAGAAGACCCTTCATGCCAAAAGAGAAACGTTTCTTTGGATGCAGAACGCAAAGGAGTCAAAGAAACTGGGGGGACCCATGACACATGATCAGACCAAGAGCAGGAAGAAGAATACAGGGTGGATACATCAACACACATGAAGAGGACATGCTACTGTGGAGGACCTGTACAAAGGGAAAGCTCAACACAAGGCATGTTAGCGAACCCTAAAGCAGTCTGTGGGCGCAGGCCTACCCTTTAAACATGCATCGCTTTTATCTCCACTTTCAACATTGTACTCGCTTTAAACGTCGCCTGAAAGCGTGCTTTAAAGTCCCTGCCCACAGACCACTTTTCAAATAAACTTTATGAAGAGAACTCTAGTCAAACTGTCCCGGGTGTGTACACTCAGGTGCGATAACTATCCTGAGCCTTGAACCAGGGATCTGACGGGGCCTTACCTTTGACTTCTTGCTCGATCTTGGCTTCGATGCGCTCCCTCACGTGAGTCACTGCGGGGGGAGAGACGGCGTTAGTGCACGTGTATCTTAACAGGGGGTCTGAGCAACATGTCCTGTCACGCGTTCCTTCCCATACAGAAGAACCGGGTTCACACATTGACTACTTTGTCGTTGGTGGACTCAACGGGATTCTGCTTCTGCGTTCGGGCTCCACGAGGTGAGTCTGACACCACGACCCTGAACGTAAAGCTTCACTAGCCAATAGGAGCGCGAGTGTTCCACAGTGATGTCACTATGTGGCGGAAGTAAACTAACAGACTGGAGCCAAACGCATGAAGCGAATACCTTCGAGTCCACCAGGTCTGAGACTCCTACTGGGTTAGAACCAGCATGTGAGAAATCTAACTGTAAGAAACACGTGGAGTATTACGGGCAGGAACACAGGACGGGGTACACGAGGGGTCGGAGGACGGAGAAGGTTAGAATCAAGAGTCTCATGCAGTTCCCCCGAGCGGGAGAGGGAGTGAGGACGGAGGAAGAGGAGGAGTGAGGAGGAAGGTGGAGAGGAACACACAGTGAGACCTCCGTCGGGGCGGTGGGGTTAGTCGGAGAGGGGAGGGATGTCCCGGCAGATCGCTGCTCACACCGGGTGATGCAGCCACGGCGTAGGTGTTTTTATGACAACAAAGCTTTGGAACTTTAATAGATAGATGTCAATAATGTGGTTTCTGAGGCTAGGATCAAATCAGGACGATGCAAACATATGTATGACGCTCTTTAAGTATTTATCTGGCAGCGTGTTCAGGACGTCCCTGGAGGAGCGTTAATCTCACGGGAAGAGGATGTTTCTGGGAGGTATAGGTTTAGGAAATGAATTCGTTAGATCTTAGACGTCCCTGGAGGTGTTGGAGGAACGTTAATCTCACGGGAAGAGGATCTTTCTAGGAGGTATAGGTTTAGGAAATGAATTCGTTAGATCTTAGACGTCCCTGGCAGGGTTGGAGGAACAGGGGGAGGAGCGTTAATCTGGCAGGAAGTGGATTGGTTTTACAAAGGAAGTCTGGCTGCATCCATCCCACCGTTACCTTCTTCTTCTTGTGCGGTGGTAACGGTGAGCGTGGCGGTGCAGGCGACCTCCCCGGCGGTGTTTGCGGCGCTGCAGGTGTACGCTCCGGCGTGTTCTGGGAAGGCGTCCACGATGAGCAGCATGGCGGTGTGTGTGGCCTCGTCGAAGTGGAACACCACGTTCTTGGTGGGCAGCACCGGGCTCCCGTTGTGGAACCAGCTGATCTCGGGCCGTGGCGTGCCGGAGACGCAGGCGTGGAAACGAGCGACCTCGCCGTGCGGCACCGAGCAGCTGCTGATCGGCTGCAGGAACACCGGCTTGTGGCCGAGAGTCGGCTTCTTTACGGAGGAGAGGCTGGTGGAGAGGAGGCGCTGAGAGACAGAAGACTCTCGCTGTCGGATGCCTGAAAGAAGACCGCCGAGGAGCGTGAGATTATTGCATCTAGATTCATCCCAGTCAGCACAGCTTGAAACCAGTCTGAAACCTGTCTGGAACTAGTCTGAAACCAGTCTGAAACTAGTCTGAAACCAGTCTGAAACCTGTCTGGAACTAGTCTGAAACCAGTCTGAAACCAGCCTGAAACCTGTGTGAAACCTGTCTGGAACTAGTCTGAAACTAGTCTGAAACCTGTCTGAAACTAGTCTGAAACTAGTCTGAAACCAGTCTGAAACCAGTCTGAAACCTGTGTGAAACCTGTCTGAAACCTGTCTGAAACCAGTCTAAAACTAGTCTGAAACTAGTCTGAAACCATCTGAAACTATTCTGAAACCAGTCTGAAACCAGTCTGAAGCCAGTCTGAAACTAGTCTGAAACCTGTCTGAAACTAGTCTGAAACCTGTCTGAACCCAGTCTGAAGCCAGTCTGAAACCTGTCTGAAACTAGTCTGAAACCAGTCTGAAACCAGTCTGAAACTAGTCTGAAACCAGCCTGAAACCTGTCTGAAACCAGTCTGAAACTAGTCTGAAACTAGTCTGAAACCAGTCTGAAACTAGTCTGAAACCAGTCTGAAACTAGTCTGAAACTAGTCTGAAACCAGTCTGAAACCAGTCTGAAACCTGTGTGAAACCTGTCTGAAACCTGTCTGAAACCTGTCTGAAACTAGTCTGAAACCTGTCTGAAACTAGTCTGAAACCAGTCTGAAACCAGTCTGAAACCAGTCTGAAACTAGTCTGAAACCAGTCTGAAACTAGTCTGAAACTAGTCTGAAACCTGTCTGAAACCAGTCTGAAACTAGTCTGAAACCAGCCTGAAACCTGTCTGAAACCAGCCTGAAACCTGTCTGAAACCAGTCTGAAACTAGTCTGAAACTAGTCTGAAACTAGTCTGAAACCAGTCTGAAACCTGTGTGAAACCAGTCTAAAACTAGTCTGAAACTAGTCTGAAACTAGTCTGAAACCAGTCTGAAACCAGTCTGAAACCTGTGTGAAACCAGTCTAAAACTAGTCTGAAACTAGTCTGAAACCATCCGAAACTATTCTGAAACCAGTCTGAAACCAGTCTGAAACCAGTCTGAAACCAGTCTGAACCCAGTCTGAAACTAGTCTGAAACCAGTCTGAAACCAGTCTGAAACTAGTCTGAAACCAGTCTGAAACCTGTCTGGAACTAGTCTGAAACCAGTCTGAAACCAGCCTGAAACCTGTGTGAAACCTGTCTGGAACTAGTCTGAAACTAGTCTGAAACCTGTCTGAAACTAGTCTGAAACTAGTCTGAAACCAGTCTGAAACCAGTCTGAAACCTGTGTGAAACCTGTCTGAAACCTGTCTGAAACCAGTCTAAAACTAGTCTGAAACTAGTCTGAAACCATCTGAAACTATTCTGAAACCAGTCTGAAACCAGTCTGAAACCAGTCTGAAACTAGTCTGAAACCTGTCTGAAACTAGTCTGAAACCTGTCTGAACCCAGTCTGAAGCCAGTCTGAAACCTGTCTGAAACTAGTCTGAAACCAGTCTGAAACCAGTCTGAAACCTGTCTGAAACTAGTCTGAAACCAGTCTGAAACTAGTCTGAAACCAGTCTGAAACTAGTCTGAAACTAGTCTGAAACCAGTCTGAAACTAGTCTGAAACCAGCCTGAAACTAGTCTGAAACCAGCCTGAAACCTGTCTGAAACCAGTCTGAAACTAGTCTGAAACTAGTCTGAAACCAGTCTGAAACTAGTCTGAAACCAGTCTGAAACTAGTCTGAAACTAGTCTGAAACTAGTCTGAAACCAGCCTGAAACCTGTCTGAAACCAGCCTGAAACCTGTCTGAAACCAGTCTGAAACCAGTCTGAAACTAGTCTGAAACTAGTCTGAAACCAGTCTGAAACCAGTCTGAAACCAGTCTGAAACCAGTCTGAAACCTGTGTGAAACCAGTCTAAAACTAGTCTGAAACTAGTCTGAAACCATCCGAAACTATTCTGAAACCAGTCTGAAACCAGTCTGAAACCAGTCTGAAACCAGTCTGAAACCAGTCTGAAACCAGTCTGAAACCAGTCTGAAACCAGTCTGAAACCTGTGTGAAACCAGTCTAAAACTAGTCTGAAACTAGTCTGAAACCATCCGAAACTATTCTGAAACCAGTCTGAAACTAGTCTGAAACCAGTCTGAAACCTGTCTGAAACTAGTCTGAAACCAGTCTGAAACTAGTCTGAAACCAGCCTGAAACCTGTCTGAAACCAGTCTGAAACTAGTCTGAAACCAGTCTGAAACTAGTCTGAAACTAGTCTGAAACCAGTCTGAAACTAGTCTGAAACCAGTCTGAAACTAGCCTGAAACCTGTCTGAAACTAGCCTGAAACCTGTCTGAAACCAGTCTGAAACCAGTCTGAAACTAGTCTGAAACCAGTCTGAAACTAGTCTGAAACTAGTCTGAAACCTGTCTGAAACCAGTCTGAAACTAGTCTGAAACCTGTCTGAAACCAGTCTGAAACCAGTCTGAAACTAGTCTGAAACTAGTCTGAAACCAGTCTGAAACTAGTCTGAAACTAGTCTGAAACCTGTCTGAAACCAGTCTGAAACCAGTCTGAAACTAGTCTGAAACCTGTCTGAAACCAGTCTGAAACCAGTCTGAAACTAGTCTGAAACTAGTCTGAAACCTGTCTGAAACCAGTCTGAAACTAGTCTGAAACCTGTCTGAAACCAGTCTGAAACCAGTCTGAAACTAGTCTGAAACCTGTCTGAAACCAGTCTGAAACTAGTCTGAAACCTGTCTGAAACCAGTCTGAAACCAGTCTGAAACCTGTCTGAAACTAGTCTGAAACTAGTCTGAAACTAGCCTGAAACCTGTCTGAAACTAGCCTGAAACCTGTCTGAAACCAGTCTGAAACTAGTCTGAAACCAGTCTGAAACCTGTCTGAAACCAGTCTGAAACTAGTCTGAAACCTGTCTGAAACCAGTCTGAAACCAGTCTGAAACTAGTCTGAAACTAGTCTGAAACCAGTCTGAAACTAGTCTGAAACTAGTCTGAAACCAGTCTGAAACCAGTCTGAAACCAGTCTGAAACTAGTCTGAAACCTGTCTGAAACCAGTCTGAAACCAGTCTGAAACTAGTCTGAAACTAGTCTGAAACCAGTCTGAAACCTGTCTGAAACTAGTCTGAAACTAGTCTGAAACCAGTCTGAAACCAGTCTGAAACCAGTCTGAAACTAGTCTGAAACTAGTCTGAAACCTGTCTGAAACCAGTCTGAAACCAGTCTGAAACTAGTCTGAAACTAGTCTGAAACCAGTCTGAAACTAGTCTGAAACTAGTCTGAAACCAGTCTGAAACCAGTCTGAAACTAGTCTGAAACTAGTCTGAAACCAGTCTGAAACTAGTCTGAAACCTGTCTGAAACTAGTCTGAAACCTGTCTGAACCCAGTCTGAAGCCAGTCTGAAACCTGTCTGAAACTAGTCTGAAACCAGTCTGAAACCAGTCTGAAACTAGTCTGAAACCAGCCTGAAACCTGTCTGAAACCAGTCTGAAACTAGTCTGAAACTAGTCTGAAACCAGTCTGAAACTAGTCTGAAACCAGTCTGAAACTAGTCTGAAACTAGTCTGAAACCAGTCTGAAACCAGTCTGAAACCTGTGTGAAACCTGTCTGAAACCTGTCTGAAACCTGTCTGAAACTAGTCTGAAACCTGTCTGAAACTAGTCTGAAACCAGTCTGAAACCAGTCTGAAACCAGTCTGAAACTAGTCTGAAACCAGTCTGAAACTAGTCTGAAACTAGTCTGAAACCTGTCTGAAACCAGTCTAAAACTAGTCTGAAACCAGCCTGAAACCTGTCTGAAACCAGCCTGAAACCTGTCTGAAACCAGTCTGAAACTAGTCTGAAACTAGTCTGAAACTAGTCTGAAACCAGTCTGAAACCTGTGTGAAACCAGTCTAAAACTAGTCTGAAACTAGTCTGAAACTAGTCTGAAACCAGTCTGAAACCAGTCTGAAACCTGTGTGAAACCAGTCTAAAACTAGTCTGAAACTAGTCTGAAACCATCCGAAACTATTCTGAAACCAGTCTGAAACCAGTCTGAAACCAGTCTGAAACCAGTCTGAACCCAGTCTGAAACTAGTCTGAAACCAGTCTGAAACCAGTCTGAAACTAGTCTGAAACCAGTCTGAAACCTGTCTGGAACTAGTCTGAAACCAGTCTGAAACCAGCCTGAAACCTGTGTGAAACCTGTCTGGAACTAGTCTGAAACCAGTCTGAAACCAGCCTGAAACCTGTGTGAAACCTGTCTGAAACCAGTCTGAAACCAGTCTGAAACCTGTGTGAAACCTGTCTGAAACCTGTCTGAAACCAGTCTAAAACTAGTCTGAAACTAGTCTGAAACCATCTGAAACTATTCTGAAACCAGTCTGAAACCAGTCTGAAACCAGTCTGAAACTAGTCTGAAACCTGTCTGAAACTAGTCTGAAACCTGTCTGAACCCAGTCTGAAGCCAGTCTGAAACCTGTCTGAAACTAGTCTGAAACCAGTCTGAAACCAGTCTGAAACCTGTCTGAAACTAGTCTGAAACCAGTCTGAAACTAGTCTGAAACCAGTCTGAAACTAGTCTGAAACTAGTCTGAAACCAGTCTGAAACTAGTCTGAAACCAGTCTGAAACTAGTCTGAAACCAGCCTGAAACCTGTCTGAAACCAGTCTGAAACTAGTCTGAAACTAGTCTGAAACCAGTCTGAAACTAGTCTGAAACCAGTCTGAAACTAGTCTGAAACTAGTCTGAAACTAGTCTGAAACCAGCCTGAAACCTGTCTGAAACCAGCCTGAAACCTGTCTGAAACCAGTCTGAAACCAGTCTGAAACTAGTCTGAAACTAGTCTGAAACCAGTCTGAAACCAGTCTGAAACCAGTCTGAAACCAGTCTGAAACCTGTGTGAAACCAGTCTAAAACTAGTCTGAAACTAGTCTGAAACCATCCGAAACTATTCTGAAACCAGTCTGAAACCAGTCTGAAACCAGTCTGAAACCAGTCTGAACCCAGTCTGAAACTAGTCTGAAACCAGTCTGAAACCAGTCTGAAACTAGTCTGAAACCTGTCTGAAACCTGTCTGAAACTAGTCTGAAACCAGTCTGAAACTAGTCTGAAACCAGCCTGAAACCTGTCTGAAACCAGTCTGAAACTAGTCTGAAACCAGTCTGAAACTAGTCTGAAACTAGTCTGAAACCAGTCTGAAACTAGTCTGAAACCAGTCTGAAACTAGCCTGAAACCTGTCTGAAACTAGCCTGAAACCTGTCTGAAACCAGTCTGAAACCAGTCTGAAACTAGTCTGAAACCAGTCTGAAACTAGTCTGAAACTAGTCTGAAACCTGTCTGAAACCAGTCTGAAACTAGTCTGAAACCTGTCTGAAACCAGTCTGAAACCAGTCTGAAACTAGTCTGAAACTAGTCTGAAACCAGTCTGAAACCAGTCTGAAACTAGTCTGAAACTAGTCTGAAACCAGTCTGAAACCTGTCTGAAACTAGTCTGAAACTAGTCTGAAACCTGTCTGAAACCAGTCTGAACCTGTCTGAAACTAGTCTGAAACTAGTCTGAAACTAGCCTGAAACCTGTCTGAAACTAGCCTGAAACCTGTCTGAAACCAGTCTGAAACTAGTCTGAAACCAGTCTGAAACCTGTCTGAAACCAGTCTGAAACTAGTCTGAAACCTGTCTGAAACCAGTCTGAAACCAGTCTGAAACTAGTCTGAAACTAGTCTGAAACCAGTCTGAAACTAGTCTGAAACTAGTCTGAAACCAGTCTGAAACCAGTCTGAAACCAGTCTGAAACTAGTCTGAAACCTGTCTGAAACCAGTCTGAAACCAGTCTGAAACTAGTCTGAAACTAGTCTGAAACCAGTCTGAAACCTGTCTGAAACTAGTCTGAAACTAGTCTGAAACCAGTCTGAAACCAGTCTGAAACCAGTCTGAAACTAGTCTGAAACTAGTCTGAAACCTGTCTGAAACCAGTCTGAAACCAGTCTGAAACTAGTCTGAAACTAGTCTGAAACCAGTCTGAAACTAGTCTGAAACTAGTCTGAAACCAGTCTGAAACCAGTCTGAAACTAGTCTGAAACTAGTCTGAAACCAGTCTGAAACTAGTCTGAAACCTGTCTGAAACCAGTCTGAAACCAGTCTGAAACTAGTCTGAAACTAGTCTGAAACCTGTCTGAAACCAGTCTGAAACTAGTCTGAAACTAGTCTGAAACCTGTCTGAAACCAGTCTGAAACCAGTCTGAAACCAGTCTGAAACTAGTCTGAAACTAGTCTGAAACCAGTCTGAAACCTGTCTGAAACCAGTCTGAAACCAGTCTGAAACCAGTCTGAAACCAGCCTGAAACCAGTCTGAAACCAGTCTGAAACTAGTCTGAAACTAGTCTGAAACTAGTCTGAAACCAGTCTGAAACTAGTCTGAAACCAGTCTGAAACTAGTCTGAAACTAGTCTGAAACCAGTCTGAAACTAGTCTGAAACCAGTCTGAAACTAGTCTGAAACTAGTCTGAAACCTGTCTGAAACTAGTCTGAAACTAGTCTGAAACCAGTCTGAAACTAGTCTGAAACTAGTCTGAAACCTGTCTGAAACCAGTCTGAAACTAGTCTGAAACTAGTCTGAAACCTGTCTGAAACCTGTCTGAAACTAGTCTGAAACTAGTCTGAAACCAGTCTGAAACCAGTCTGAAACTAGTCTGAAACTAGTCTGAAACCAGTCTGAAACCTGTCTGAAACCTGTCTGAAACCAGTCTGAAACCAGTCTGAAACTAGTCTGAAACCAGTCTGAAACCAGTCTGAAACCAGTCTGAAACTAGTCTGAAACCAGTCTGAAACTAGTCTGAAACTAGTCTGAAACTAGTCTGAAACTAGTCTGAAACCAGTCTGAAACCAGTCTGAAACTAGTCTGAAACCAGTCTGAAACTAGTCTGAAACTAGTCTGAAACCAGTCTGAAACTAGTCTGAAACTAGTCTGAAACCAGTCTGAACACCAGTCTGAAACTAGTCTGAAACCAGTCTGAAACCAGTCTGAAACTAGTCTGAAACTAGTCTGAAACCTGTCTGAAACCTGTCTGAAACTAGTCTGAAACTAGTCTGAAACCTGTCTGAAACTAGTCTGAAACCAGTCTGAAACTAGTCTGAAACCAGTCTGAAACCAGTCTGAAACTAGTCTGAAACTAGTCTGAAACCTGTCTGAAACTAGTCTGAAACTAGTCTGAAACCAGTCTGAAACCAGTCTGAAACCAGTCTGAAACCTGTCTGAAACCTGTCTGAAACCTGTCTGAAACCAGTCTGAAACCTGTCTGAAACTAGTCTGAAACTAGTCTGAAACCAGTCTGAAACTAGTCTGAAACTAGTCTGAAACCTGTCTGAAACCAGTCTGAAACTAGTCTGAAACTAGTCTGAAACCTGTCTGAAACCTGTCTGAAACTAGTCTGAAACTAGTCTGAAACCAGTCTGAAACCAGTCTGAAACTAGTCTGAAACCAGTCTGAAACCAGTCTGAAACTAGTCTGAAACTAGTCTGAAACCTGTCTGAAACCTGTCTGAAACTAGTCTGAAACCTGTCTGAAACTAGTCTGAAACTAGTCTGAAACCAGTCTGAAACTAGTCTGAAACCAGTCTGAAACCAGTCTGAAACTAGTCTGAAACTAGTCTGAAACCTGTCTGAAACTAGTCTGAAACTAGTCTGAAACCAGTCTGAAACTAGTCTGAAACTAGTCTGAAACCAGTCTGAAACTAGTCTGAAACTAGTCTGAAACTAGTCTGAAACCAGTCTGAAACTAGTCTGAAACTAGTCTGAAACCAGTCTGAAACTAGTCTGAAACCAGTCTGAAACCAGTCTGAAACCAGTCTGAAACCAGTCTGAAACTAGTCTGAAACCTGTCTGAAACCTGTCTGAAACCTGTCTGAAACCAGTCTGAAACCAGTCTGAAACCAGTCTGAAACCTGTCTGAAACCTGTCTGAAACCAGTCTGAAACCTGTCTGAAACCAGTCTGATCCCAGTCTGAAACCAGTCTGAAACCAGTCTGAAACTAGTCTGATCCCAGTCTGAAACCAGTCTGAACCCAGTCTGAAACCAGTCTGAAACCAGTCTGAAACCTGTCTGAAACCTGTCTGAAACCAGTCTGAAACCTGTCTGAAACCAGTCTGATCCCAGTCTGAAACCAGTCTGAAACCAGTCTGAAACCAGTCTGAAACTAGTCTGAAACCAGTCTGAACCCTGTCTGAAACCAGTCTGAAACCAGTCTGAAACCAGTCTGAAACCAGTCTGAAACCAGTCTGAAACCAGTCTGAACCCTGTCTGAAACCAGTCTGAAACCAGTCTGAAACCAGTCTGAAACCAGTCTGAAACCAGTCTGATCCCAGTCTGATCCCAGTCTGAAACCTGTCATGTCTGGTGGAAGTTACCCAACATGCAACTGAGGGTAGAAGCTGAAGCTAATAGCTGCTCTGTTTTATATTTGAGCTGCTTCTGGAGTCAGAAGGCAGCTCCGTGATGCAACAGAAAAGCAGCTCAGAGGCAGAACCGCCTGTTCTGACCCGTCGGCCTTTAAGCCCTTCCTTCTCCAAGTGAACCCCTCCTGGTCCCAGACTCACCGTCCAGGCTGAGCGCGGCGCTGCAGGACACCGTCCCCGCTGCGTTGGTCGCCCGGAGGCTGTACTCGCCCTCGTCCTCGGGGTAGACTCTGGAGATCTCCAGCTGACAGCTGTCGTCAAACTGAGACATCCGGAAGAAGTCCGACTGCTTGATCTCCTTCTGGCCGTGGAACCAGCTGATCTTCACGTCTGCGGAAACCAAAGCGTTCGTGAGGCTATTGTTGTGTCAGATGTTCATATCATCATTTAAATCAGGGGTGTCAAACTCAAGGCCCGGGGGCCAAATCTGGCCCGCGACTTCATTTCATGTGGCCCGCAAGAGCTTGCAAAGAATATAATACGTTTATTATACGGTTACATGTCACTTTACAGAAGCAGGTTGCCCATAAACTACATGTCCCACAATGCATCTCGTTTGGGACATGCACTGAAGAGACTCACAATTATTTGCCCTGGACTTCTGCTTTCAGACGTAGTTAATTACTAAGTTATTATCCTATCCGATAATAATCAAATTCAGAGGCAATAATGTAATATATAATACATTATATATATTATATATTTATATATGTATATTTATAGTTACAACCGGCCCTTTGAGAGCAACCATAATGTTAATGTGGCCCGCGATGAAATTGAGTTTGACACCCCTGATTTAAATAATATATATAGATGATGTGCTCCGATTGCCTCCTTTAAACAGTACGCCTGGTTCTACATGTGTTCAACAGAGGCAGCAGGGTGAAGGTGGGGCTGAGGACGGGGGTTCATAGTTCAACGATGGGATGAGGAGGTGGGACCAGTGAGAGGTGTTCTGTGAGCTGTGGGCAGAGCCTCTCTCCTCTGAGGGGGAAGCTGCTCTGTTCCTGCATTTCACATCCATCTCACTTTATATTCACTTTCTTTATTAAATATAACGCAAACTTTGTCCGGGAATCATTGATCAGCGTCTCTAGAATCTCCTCCACAGATATATCAGGGATGTTCAACACAACGTTCAGCAACAACATAAGCTTTAAGGACGTTAGCGACGCGGGTTCGCTCACCGTCTCCTCGCACTCGGCACTGGAAGCGCGCCGGCTCTCCCTCGCGGGCGGAGGTGCTGCTGATGGGGCTCATCACCACCGGGGGCGCCACAGTGGCTGCTGAGTCCGGAGACACGACCTCCGACACTGCACACACACACACACACACACACACACACACACACACACACACACACACACACACACACACACACACACACACACACACACACACACACACACACACACACACACACACACACACACACACACACACACACACACACACACACACACACACACACACACACACACACACACACACACACACACACACACACACACACACACACACACACGCGTCAACATGTGTCCTGCACCTAACTTCACTTTCACTACCCACATATGATATAAGTTCAATTCATGTCTTACTTTAAAAGTGACTTAACTGAATATCGTTGTAATGTATCTTTAATTGTACACATCTCTAATCTGTGGGAATGTTGTACACGACACCCCCGCCTCACCTTCCACGTGCAGCGCGGCCGTGCTGCTGGCGGCTCCGTGCTCGTTCTTGGCCTCGCAGTGGTACACGGCGGCGTCCTCGGGGAACACCTCGATGAGCAGCAGCGAGTGCTCGGCGCCGTCGTGCAGGAACTTACACTTGAAGCCTGCGGACAGCGCCTGGGAGTTCTTGAACCAGGACACCTGCGGAGCCGGGACCCCGCTCACCTGCACGGAGAACCGGGCCGGCTTCCCCGCCTCCACAGACTGAGGCTCCATGTGGCGCTGGATCTGAGGAGGCTCCGGGACTGCAGGAGGAACGCAGAGGATTATTCAGGAGTTCCAGAGCCAGGAACAAAGAGACTTCTTTAAGTGGGAAGTATGGAGTACAAATACTTTGTTACTGTACTTAAGTACATGTTTCTGGTATCAGTACTTTACTCAACTACTTATTTTTCTGACCACTTTTTACTTTGACTTCTTACATGTTGAACTCAAATACCTGTACTTTCTACTTCTCTCATGTTGAACTCAAATACCTGTACTTTCTACTTCTTACATGTTGAACTCAAATACCTGTACTTTCTACTTCTTACATGTTGAACTCAAATACCTGTACTTTCTACTTCTTACATGTTGAACTCAAATACCTGTACTTTCTACTTCTTACATGTTGAACACAAATACCTGTACTTTCTACTTCTTACATGTTGAACCCAAATACCTGTACTTTCTACTTCTCTCATGTTGAACTCAAATACCTGTACTTTCTACTTCTCTCATGTTGAACTCAAATACCTGTACTTTCTACTTCTTACATGTTGAACTCAAATACCTGTACTTTCTACTTCTTACATGTTGAACCCAAATACCTGTACTTTCTACTTCTCTCATGTTGAACACAAATACCTGTACTTTCTACTTCTTACATGTTGAACACAAATACCTGTACTTTCTACTTCTCACATGTTGAACCCAAATACCTGTACTTTCTATTTCTCTCATGTTGAACTCAAATACCTGTACTTTCTACTTCTTACATGTTGAACACAAATACCTGTACTTTCTACTTCTCACATGTTGAACCCAAATACCTGTACTTTCTACTTCTCTCGTGTTGAACTCAAATACCTGTACTTTCTACTTCTCACATGTTGAACACAAATACCTGTACTTTCTACTTCTCTCATGTTGAACTCAAATACCTGTACTTTCTACTTCTTACATGTTGAACACAAATACCTGTACTTTCTACTTCTTACATGTTGAACACAAATACCTGTACTTTCTACTTCTCACATGTTGAACTCAAATACCTGTACTTTCTACTTCTTACATGTTGAACTCAAATACCTGTACTTTCTACTTCTCACATGTTGAACCCAAATACCTGTACTTTCTACTTCTCTCATGTTGAACTCAAATACCTGTACTTTCTACTTCTCACATGTTGAACTCAAATACCTGTACTTTCTACTTCTTACATGTTGAACTCAAATACCTGTACTTTCTACTTCTTACATGTTGAACTCAAATACCTGTACTTTCTACTTCTCTCATGTTGAACCCAAATACCTGTACTTTCTACTTCTTACATGTTGAACCCAAATACCTGTACTTTCTACTTCTTACATGTTGAACTCAAATACCTGTACTTTCTACTTCTCTCATGTTGAACTCAAATACCTGTACTTTCTACTTCTCTCATGTTGAACCCAAATACCTGTACTTTCTACTTCTTACATGTTGAACTCAAATACCTGTACTTTCTACTTCTTACATGTTGAACTCAAATACCTGTACTTTCTACTTCTCTCATGTTGAACCCAAATACCTGTACTTTCTACTTCTTACATGTTGAACCCAAATACCTGTACTTTCTACTTCTTACATGTTGAACTCAAATACCTGTACTTTCTACTTCTTACATGTTGAACTCAAATACCTGTACTTTCTACTTCTCTCATGTTGAACTCAAATACCTGTACTTTCTACTTCTCTCATGTTGAACTCAAATACCTGTACTTTCTACTTCTTACATGTTGAACACAAATACCTGTACTTTCTACTTCTCACATGTTGAACCCAAATACCTGTACTTTCTATTTCTCTCATGTTGAACTCAAATACCTGTACTTTCTACTTCTTACATGTTGAACACAAATACCTGTACTTTCTACTTCTCACATGTTGAACCCAAATACCTGTACTTTCTACTTCTCTCGTGTTGAACTCAAATACCTGTACTTTCCACTTCTCACAAGTTGAACTCAAATACCTGTACTTTCTACTTCTCTCGTGTTGAACTCAAATACCTGTACTTTCCACTTCTCACATGTTGAACCCAAATACCTGTACTTTCTACTTCTCTCGTGTTGAACTCAAATACCTGTACTTTCCACTTCTCACAAGTTGAACTCAAATACCTGTACTTTCTACTTCTTACATGTTGAACCCAAATACCTGTACTTTCTAATTCTTACATGTTGAACCCAAATACCTGTACTTTCTACTTCTTACATGTTGAACACAAATACCTGTACTTTCTACTTCTCACATGTTGAACACAAATACCTGTACTTTCTACTTCTCTCATGTTGAACTCAAATACCTGTACTTTCTACTTCTCACATGTTGAACTCAAATACCTGTACTTTCTACTTCTTACATGTTGAACTGAAATACCTGTACTTTCTACTTCTTACATGTTGAACACAAATACCTGTACTTTCTACTTCTCACATGTTGAACTCAAATACCTGTACTTTCTACTTCTTACATGTTGAACTCAAATACCTGTACTTTCTACTTCTCACATGTTGAACCCAAATACCTGTACTTTCTACTTCTCTCATGTTGAACTCAAATACCTGTACTTTCTACTTCTCACATGTTGAACTCAAATACCTGTACTTTCTACTTCTTACATGTTGAACTCAAATACCTGTACTTTCTACTTCTTACATGTTGAACCCAAATACCTGTACTTTCTACTTCTCACATGTTGAACACAAATACCTGTACTTTCTACTTCTTACATGTTGAACTCAAATACCTGTACTTTCTACTTCTTACATGTTGAACTCAAATACCTGTACTTTCTACTTCTCTCATGTTGAACTCAAATACCTGTACTTTCTACTTCTCTCATGTTGAACTCAAATACCTGTACTTTCTACTTCTCTCATGTTGAACTCAAATACCTGTACTTTCTACTTCTCTCATGTTGAACTCAAATACCTGTACTTTCTACTTCTCTCATGTTGAACTCAAATACCTGTACTTTCTACTTCTCTCATGTTGAACTCAAATACCTGTACTTTCTACTTCTCTCATGTTGAACTCAAATACCTGTACTTTCTACTTCTTACATGTTGAACCCAAATACCTGAACTTTCTACTTCTTACATGTTGAACTCAAATACCTGTACTTTCTACTTCTCTCATGTTGAACTCAAATACCTGTACTTTCTACTTCTTACATGTTGAACCCAAATACCTGTACTTTCTACTTCTCTCATGTTGAACTCAAATACCTGTACTTTCTACTTCTCTCATGTTGAACTCAAATACCTGTACTTTCTACTTCTTACATGTTGAACACAAATACCTGTACTTTCTACTTCTCACATGTTGAACCCAAATACCTGTACTTTCTACTTCTCTCGTGTTGAACTCAAATACCTGTACTTTCCACTTCTCACAAGTTGAACTCAAATACCTGTACTTTCTACTTCTCTCATGTTGAACACAAATACCTGTACTTTCTACTTCTTACATGTTGAACTCAAATACCTGTACTTTCTACTTCTCTCATGTTGAACACAAATACCTGTACTTTCTACTTCTTACATGTTGAACACAAATACCTGTACTTTCTACTTCTCACATGTTGAACCCAAATACCTGTACTTTCTACTTCTCTCATGTTGAACTCAAATACCTGTACTTTCTACTTCTCACAAGTTGAACTCAAATACCTGTACTTTCTACTTCTCACAAGTTGAACTCAAATACCTGTACTTTCTACTTCTTACATGTTGAACACAAATACCTGTAGGACCAGGATGTGTGTACTTCTGCTTGAGTAAAGGATGTGTGTACTTCTCCTTGAGTAAAGGATGTGTGTACTTCTCCTTGAGTAAAGGATGTGTGTACTTCTCCTTGATTACAGGATGTGTGTACTTGTACCTGAGTACAGGATGTGTGTACTTCTCCTTGAGTAAAGGATGTGTGTACTTCTGCTTGAGTAAAGGATGTGTGTACTTGTACCTGAGTACAGGATGTGTGTACTTCTCCTTACGTAAAGGATGTGTGTACTTCTACTTGAGTAAAGGATGTGTGTACTTGTACCTGAGTACAGGATGTGTGTACTTCTCCTTACGTAAAGGATGTGTGTACTTCTCCTTGAGTAAAGGATGTGTGTACTTGTACCTGAGTACAGGATGTGTGTACTTGTACCTGAGTACAGGATGTGTGACCTTGTACCTGAGTACAGGATGTGTGTACTTGTACCTGAATACAGGATGTGTGTACTTGTACCCGAGTACAGGATGTGTGTACTTGTACAGGATGTACCCCTGATCATGATACAGTGAAATGTTCTCCTGCTGGACTCACGGTTGACGCGGAGGCTCATGGTGGTCCGGTTCTTCCCGGCGATGAAGGTGTACTCGCCCGCGTCGCTCCGGAAGGTCTCCGTCACGGTGAGGCGGTGAGTCCTCCGGATGCAGACGTAGGTGAAGCGCTGCTCCACAGAGAACTGGATCTCCACGCCGTTCCTCAGCCAGCGGCCCTCCACCTCGTCCTCGTTCACCTCCAGCTCGAAGGTGGCGCGCTGCTTCTCCAGAACCTGCAGACGGGATCAGACGGGATTTATTTCCTGCTTCGGATCCAAGTAAAGCCGTGCTGTTCTTTCCAGGAGCAGTTCTGCTCTCAGATGCTTTCACATTATCGTTCCTTTATTCGGTTGTTCTTTTGTTATTTTCGCTTATTTCTGTTTTTATTCTGCTAGAATCTCAAAGAAATGCTCAAATACTCGTAAAACTTGATGAACAGAACCCCAAATAGATGTTCTGGTGAATGTCCCACTTCATCCTCAGAAAAGCCCTTATTGTACTCCTGAATCTACGGCTGTCATCTTGTAAATGGTGGAAATGATTATCTATCTCTGAGACCCCCTCTCTGGTCCCGAGAGTTTCCCCCTTCTCTTAGAGGCTCTCATGAATGAGTGCCCCCCCTCACCGTGATGACCCTCTCGGGGGGGTCAGAGATTCGGACGTCTCTCCCCTCCACCACCAGCTGGGCTCTGGAGACGCTCGACCCGGCGACCACAGAGAACTCTCCGGCGTCCGACATCCTGACCGACTGGATCATCAGCCGGTGGACGAACTTCTCCGCCGTCACGGAGAACCTGAAGGCACCACGGAGACTCGGGTTAGCAACGCGCCCCGTGTCGGAGGTCAGGATGCATCACGTTACCTCTCGCTCTCTCTCACCTGCCCTCCTGCTCCAGCTCCTGGCCGTTCTTCATCCAGACGACCTGCACGTTGGGCTCGGAGATCTCACACTCGAACACGGCCTTCTTCTTCTCCGTGACCTTTATGTCTTTGATCTTCTTGGTGAACTCGATCACTCGAGCTGAGACACAGGAGGGTTCACCATTACATCAATGCTACACTAGTATTATTATGATGATGATGTTTTATCTGTTGTTTCATTTATTTATCTAAATGTTCTATTCTATGTTTGAACATTCTGATCCGCCCTTAAATGCTCATCAGCTACACATCCCATCATTAGACTATGAAGCCCCCCGTCCTCAGCCATTTGCAGATCCACCTTTACCCTCCTGAGATGTACACCTGGTATATCTCCTAACATCTGTTAAGTTCATGTTTTAAGTTCAGTCTTGTATCCTGTTTTATTTTGTAGTAACCTTTCCTTCTTGTTGCAGATTACGTCACTTCCTCCCTGTGTGTCCTGCCTATCAGGGGCGGTTCTAGGGGGGGCAGGGGGGGACAGTGCCCCCTAACACTGACCTCTGACCCCCCTGTGGCCCCCCTAACAATGAAAAGTTTTTTAGTAATAGTAATTTAGTAATAACTATAAGATCTATCTGAAATAAATAAGTGCACTGAAACAAATACCAATAACTGTATTGCATTGTTTTCTTATGCGCAATTATTCATACTGTCCAGTTCTCTTTTTCGTCCTGCATGTATTGGGCCCCCCTCAGAAAATAACTGGCCCCCCAGTCAAATTGGTCTAGAACCGCCCCTGCTGCCTATATATAGATTCTGTCTCCCTTGTCTTGTTGCCAGTTCGTCCCATGTGCCTGCCAGCGTGAAGTCCATGTGTTCTGCTAAGAGCTAAGAACCGAGGTTTTGGAATTTACTTTATCTTTTTGACTTTTGACACTATGTTAACCTTTTCCTCGTAAGAGTGTTTTTGTTATCGAAACCTGTGCCTCTACGGAGAGCTCACAGCGTCACTATTGTTTCAGTAAAGACTTTTATTTGTTTGTCGAGTCGTGCTTTTGGGTTCGTACTGGTTTGCCGAGCCGTGACACACCCTGAACACATGTCTCTGTTAAACGCATCCCGGGGCTCAGCTTCCTCGTTAGACTCCATTGCTCTCTTTTCTCCCTGATTGATAATAAACGAAGTTTTTAACTAAATAACGACTTCAAGCTCAGAGTTGTTGGTGTGTGAGTCTCATAGCCCTCCTCTGCCTGATCCCCGGGGCGTCCGTGGTCTCTTTGCGCTCCACCTAATGACTAACCACTTCTTTGGTATCAGAGAATCTCAGTTTTCTTCCATCTCTTCTCTCTATACCCCACTCCGTAGCCCCACTCCGTACCCCCTCTCCGTACCCCCTCTCCGTACCCCCACTCTATACCCCACTCCGTAGCCCCACTCCGTACCCCCTCTCCGTACCCCCTCTCCGTACCCCCACTCTATACCCCACTCCGTAGCCCCACTCCGTACCCCCTCTCTGTACCCCCTCTCTGTACCCCCTCTCCGTACCCCCTCTCCGTACCCCCACTCCGTACCCCCTCTCCGTACCCCCTCTCCGTACCCCCACTCCGTACCCCCTCTCCGTACCCCCACTCCGTACCCCCTCTCTGTACCCCCACTCCGTACCCCCTCTCCGTACCCCCACTCTATACCCCCACTCTATACCTCCACTCTATACCCCCTTTCTATACCCCCTCTCTATACCCCCCTCTCTGTACCCCCTCTCTGCACCCCTACTCTATAACCCCACTCTATACCCCCTCTCTGTACCCCCACTCTATAACCCCTCTCTATACCCCCACTCTATAACCCCTCTCTATACCCCCACTCTATACCCCCTCTCTATACCCCCCTCTCTGTACCCCCTCTCTGCACCCCTACTCTATAACCCCACTCTATACCCCCACTCTATACCCCCTCTCTGTACCCCCTCTCTGCACCCCTACTCTATAACCCCACTCTATACCCCCACTCTATACACCCCTCTCTGTACCCCCTCTCTGTACCCCCTCTCTGTACCCCCTCTCTATACCCCCTCTCGATAACCCCTCTCTATACCCCCACTCTATACCCCCACTCTGTACCCCCTCTCCATACCCCCTCTCTATACCCCCACTCTATACCCCCACTCTGTACCCCCTCTCTATACACCCCTCTCTGTACCCCCTCTCTGTACCCCCACCCTAGCAGCCCTGCCCCGGACTCACCCTCCACGTAGAGGCTTGAGGAGCAGGAGGCGGACCCGGACACGAAGCTGTACTCTCCTCCGTCTCCAAAGTGCACGTTCCTGATGTTCAGGGAGTGCGAGAGCTGCCGGCTCCTCACTGAGACGCGCTCAGACGACTTCACCTCCACGCCGTTCTTCAGCCACTTGTAGCTCACGTTCTCCTGGTTCACCGTCACCTCCAGGGTGATGGAGTCTCTCTCCTGAGCCCGCAGGTCCTTCAGCATGGAGGTGATGAGCACCGCTGCAGGGGGGGGGGACACTTAGTACTTCTTTATATATATATCTGCTGCGGGGGGGGACACTTAGTACTTCTGAAGATATCTACTAAGGGGGGGGACACTTAGTACTTCTTTATATATATCTGCTGCGGGGGGGGGACACTTAGTACTTCTTTATATATATCTGCTGCGGGGGGGGACACTTAGTACTTCTGAAGATATCCACTAAGGGGGGGGGGACACACTTAGTACTTCTGAAGATATCTACTAAGGGGGGGGACACTTAGTACTTCTTTATATATATCTGCTGCGGGGGGGGGACACTTAGTACTTCTTTATATATATCTGCTGCGGGGGGGGACACTTAGTACTTCTGAAGATATCTACTAAGGGGGGGGACACACACTTAGTACTTCTTTATATATATCTGCTGCGGGGGGGGACACTTAGTACTTCTGAAGATATCCACTAAGGGGGGGGGGACACACACACTTAGTACTTCTGAAGATATCTACTAAGGGGGGACACACACACTTAGTACTTCTGAAGATATCTACTAAGGGGGGGGGGGGGACACTTAGTACTTCTGAAGATATATCTGCTGGGGGGGGACACTTAGTACTTCTGAAGATATCTACTAAGGGGGGGGACACTTAGTACTTCTGAAGATATCTACTAAGGGGGGGGGACACCTAGTACTTCTGAAGATATCTACTAAGGGGGGGGACACACTTAGTACTTCTTTATATATATCTACTGCGGGGGGGGACACTTAGTACTTCTGAAGATATCTACTAAGGGGGGGGACACTTAGTACTTCTGAAGATATCTACTAAGGGGGGGGACACTTAGTACTTCTGAAGATATCTACTAAGTGGGGGGGGGACACTTAGTACTTCTGAAGATATCTACTAAGGGGGGGGACACTTAGTACTTCTGAAGATATCTACTAAGGGGGGGGGGGGGGACACTTAGTACTTCTGAAGATATCTACTAAGGGGGGGGACACTTAGTACTTCTGAAGATATCTACTAAGGGGGGGGGGGGGACACTTAGTACTTCTGAAGATATCTACTAAGGGGGGGGGGACACTTAGTACTTCTGAAGATATCTACTAAGGGGGGGGATTCATTAACTCGGGAAGACTTTAAAACACGAGGGACACAGTCAGTATTCTCAGGATACGTCAGTGAGGGACTGGGCCCCCCACGTGGATTTAAAGGGATGGAAAGGCCTCGTGTTTGGCGCAGTCTCCTCACTCACAAGAGTTTGGGAAACATGTATTTTCTATTCAATACTTTCTGGTTATTCTGTTGAGAGGGAGAGATCCACACCCTGCACTCATCTGCCACCTGGTCTGTTGCTGTCCTGGCTCCAGATGGTGGACTGAGCTCCCCATCAGGACGGCAGAACGCTCACACACCTTCCAGACTGAAGCTCATCTCCTTCGACTCCACCTCGAGGATAGAACTGCTAACAAAGCTCTTATAGACTAACAAAGGGCTGGCTCCTCTAAAGCCAGCTGAGGAGCACTTGAAATGCCTGGCTCTATGAAACCTGATGTACTTTATGATTCTGTTTTCTTCAAGCTTGTGTCTTTTAGGTCGAACGCACTTATTGTAAGTCGCTCTGGGTAAAAGCCTCAGCTAAATGATCTGTCCTCCGTTATTATCTGTACTGGTGGCTGTGTGTCCTCTCTAGTCACACCATGGGGACGCTGTGACATCATGATGACATCATGCACACAGAAACCTAAGGATGTTTAGACCCCGTGAGAAAGCACTTCCTGATGTTTTATATGTTGAGTGATTTGAATGTCTTACGTACGGAAGAGGATGAGGGCCACAAGTGGAAACGTTTTGAGATCTGACCAAAAATTTAAAATAATTTGAGTTTTGAGAAAGAAGTCAGAAATCTAAGAAAAGAAATCTGAATTCTGAGATTTTTGGGAACATTTTTATTTAAAGAAATATAAGTTTTTTCTGACATTTTCAGAAAACAGTGAGATTTATTTGACTTTCAGAAAAAAAGGTTTTTTTCAGAATTCTGTGAAAAAAAGGCAGAATTATTATTTTCTGAAAATTTAGATTTTTTATACTTTCTTCTCAAAAATGGCAAAATTCAGACTTGTTTTATCTCAAGCAAATTAAAAGTTAAAACATTTATTTTTTTCCTGAAAATCTCAATAATCAGTTTGCTCCAAAGAATTCTGAAAAATACATATTTTTTTAATAAATACAATTTTCCCAAAACTTCAGAATTCAGATTTTTTTTCTTAGATTTCTGACTTTTTTTTCTCAAAACTGAATTTATTTTCTTCAGATCTCCAACATTACGTGTCTCGCTCGTCCTCTTCCGTTGTTAAGGGTGACGGTACATTCTGACTGAGCTTCCAGCCTCTCTCTCCTCAGACTCCATTGATTTCTTTAGATTGAATAAGAGTCTTACGGGTGACGGTGAGCTTGGCGGACACTCGGTCGTTCCCACACACGAACGTGTACTCGGTGGCGTCTTCGCGGCTCGTGTTGGTGATCTTCAGCTGGTGGAGTTTCCCCTGGACCACGATCCTGAACTTGTCGCTCATCTCGATGTCCACGCCGTTCTTCAGCCAGGTGGACGGCACGTTGAAGTGAGAGACCTCACACTCGAAGGACGCCGTGTGCGTCTCCGGCACCGAGACGCTCTTCAGAGGCTTGGTGACACGCAGGGCTAAAAGAGAAGAGAAGAGAAGAGGTACTTTATGGCACTCTTCAGAGGCTAGGTGACACGCAGGGCTAGAAGAGAAGAGGTACTTTATGGCACTCTTCAGAGGCTAGGTGACACGCAGGGCTAGAAGAGAAGAGAAGAGAAGAGGTACTTTATGGCGCTCTTCAGAGGCTAGGTGACACGCAGGGCTAAAAGAGAAGAGGTACTTTATGGCGCTCTTCAGAGGCTAGGTGACACGCAGGGCTAAAAGAGAAGAGAAGAGAAGAGGTACTTTATGGCACTCTTCAGAGGCTAGGTGACACGCAGGGCTAAAAGAGAAGAGGTACTTTATGGCGCTCTTCAGAGGCTAGGTGACACGCAGGGCTAAAAGAGAAGAGGTACTTTATGGCGCTCTTCAGAGGCTAGGTGACACGCAGGGCTAAAAGAGAAGAGGTACTTTATGGCGCTCTTCAGAGGCTAGGTGACACGCAGGGCTAGAAGAGAAGAGGTACTTTATGGCACTCTTCAGAGGCTAGGTGACACGCAGGGCTAGAAGAGAAGAGGTACTTTATGGCGCTCTTCAGAGGCTAGGTGACACGCAGGGCTAGAAGAGAAGAGGTACTTTATGGCGCTCTTCAGAGGCTAGGTGCCATCACACTCAGACGTCTGTGTCTCTACGGCACCATATCGGGAAAACTGACATTGCGATATGAAAAAATACAGGAATTGAAGACAAGACCGTTTTTTTTGTCCGCAAACCATCTTGAACTGTAATGCTACAATTGGTCTTTTTTTAACGATATTTAACCGGATGAAGGATTTTAGTCACGGACGTCTGGATCGTTAGTTACCATAGCAACGAGCTGAGCTAGCTCGGTTAGCTGTGATCTGATCGAGGGAGGTTGTGATTGGCGGTTTGCCGTGCGTGCAGAGCCTGCAGGGCACTCACTCGGTGCCTTTCCGTTTGCAGCGAGCAGCAGAAGAACTGCACCATGAGGTCATTTGCCTCCTTGATCTCTACCGTAAAGAGGCCATACGCGGCGCTGCAGGTGATTCAACTCTGTTACTATAGCAACAACAGTTACCCTCCACGGTGAGCGTGGCGCTGCACTGCAGGTGTCCCACCACGGCGCTGTACTCCCCGGCGAGGCTCTGGTCCACGTGCTGCAGAACCAGCTTGTGAGCTTTCCTCTCCGACAGGATCTGGACCTTCTCGCTGGTCTTCAGCTCCGAGCCGTTGAAGATCCATCGCACCGGGATGCCGTCGTGAGACAGGCTGAGCTCGAAGGAGGCGGTGCCGCCCAGAAGAGACGTCACGTCCTTTATCTTCTTCACGATCTTAATCGCTGCGGGACATATTGAAGGTTAAAACATGTCGATGCTAAACACGAGCGAGGTGTGAAGACGCCATCAGTGTGTGTGTTAGTATTATCTGATGGACGGTAGATATTATTTTGAATGTCGTAAATTAGAATATATTATTATTAGCAAATAAAAGCATATTGTAATTTTTTTAAATACAAAGAAATAAAAAGAAATAATAATAATGTAATAATGAAAACTATGAAGTAGTATTAGAATCCGTCATAGTCCCCGCCCCACTCACTCTCCACGTTGAGCCGGGCGTTGGCCGACAGCTTCCCCAGCTTGAAGGAGTAGACGCCCTCGTCCTGCGTGCTGCAGCTCTTCACCCTCAGAGTGTGCACGGCTCCCTCGGAGGACATCTGGAACTTGTGGCTGTTCTGCAGCTCCACTCCGTTCCTGATCCACTGCGAGCCCTTCACCCCGCTGTGCGTCAGCTCCAGGGAGAACACCGAGTCCTGGGTCTCCGTCACCGTCTGGTTCCTCAGGGTCTTCTTCATCTTCACCGCTGCAGGTCAGAACACAGAGACCATCAGGATCACCACCAGGGGGCGCCAGAGGGACCGTCCCCTCAAAGCAGCATATATTAACACAGGGACCACACGGCGTCTCGAGGCTTTAAATAGTCCGAAAGCCACACTAAATGTTTTATTTGTAATCCACTACGCTCCCAAACTCTGGCAAATACTCGAAAAATGTGTATTATTAGTAATAATATAAGAAAACAAAGCTCTTAATTAGCATATCCCCCTTTTACTGTCTTTATATTTTATTAATTTCTTCTATTTTGTATAATTGTTCTTTATTTATTTTTACATAATTTTATTGATTCATTTTTTAATTTATTATATTTATCATTTCTTCCAATTAATAATATATTTATATTTTTATTTGATGTGCAGATGAACATGTGTCCTGCAGGGGGCACCAGAGGGACACTAAAGACCTTCAAAGTAGTCAAAAGTATATCTTTATATATTTTAAGTAAAGACACATGTGGTATCTTTCATCCCAAGTTGTGGCGCATTTATATAAATAAATAAAATGATAATATTTGTAGGTAAAAACCCTGAAGAAAAAAAAGTATCATTTTTATTTTTATTTCGGAATTATGAGATTTTTGGAAAAAATTGTAAAACATTTTTTTTAAGTAAAGTCAGAATTTCGGGGAAAAAGTCAGATTTTTCAGAAAAAATATATGACTTCTGAATTCTGACTGTTACTCACCCTCCACCCCCCCCTCTCTGTTGTTGTTGTAACTCACCCTCCACCCTCAGGGTGGCGCTGGTCTTGGAGCTGGACACCTGGTAGCTGTACTCTCCCACGTCCTGCGGCCTGGTGATGAAGATGAGCAGCCGGCGGACGCAGCCCTTCGTCTCGCTCGTCACGTTGTCATTGAAGTGGACCGGCTGACCTTCTCTCAGCCAGCAACCTTCAGCTGAGGCGTTGGCGACCTCGCACTCCAGCGCCGCCGTCTGGGACTCAGCCACCGTCACGTCCTGCAGAGGCACCGTGATGGCGCCCCCTGGAGGAGGAACACGGAAACACGGGGTCAGGACTCAGCGCTTTCTCTTATCAGGTAGAAACGGAATATTATCAAGAGGAACTTTTCTCTGGTGATCTTTCTTAGTTTTCTTATTGGAACTGTATCCATTTAATACCAGAATTAATTCAACAACAAAAAAGTATCGTGACAATAGTGACATTTACCAATTTAATTAAGTATTTTTCAGGTTCATTTTCTGATTTTTTGAAACAATAATTAAACTCTCTAATTTGAGAAGTCTGTTTTTTGATCGGATATTATTATTATATTATACTATTATAGGAAATCTACCATTTTAACATTAGAACATGTTGAAGTTGTTGAAGTCTGGTAAATGCACTTATTTCATCTCAGCGAATAATAAGTGTTGATCCTAAAGGAACCTCATCTCCGTCAGCCCTCCCCTGCTCTCCGTTATATCACATTGACTCTCGATACGGTCTAAGAGCTGCAGTGTACCGGAGACGGTGAGTTTGGCGCTGCACGTTTTCTCTCCGGCGTGGAAGCTGTACGCTCCCTCTTCGTCCTTCATGGTGTTGACGACGGTCAGAGAGTGCTTCTTGCCGCTGGACTCCATCTTGTATTTGGGTCCGGCTTTGAGCGGCTGGTTCCTGAAGGTCCAGAGCGGGTCAATGCCGGCGTGGGAAACCTCCACGCTGAAGGTCACGTTCTGAGACTCGGAGCACACCTTATCGTCCATCTTCTTCACGATGTGCACCTCTGAGGGAAACACAGCAGGGGGGGTTACCAAAGTCATTATTCAGATCTTAAATGATAGACTTTTTTAAAAATACTGTCTCTCGAAAAAGCCTGTCGGGAAGTGCCGAAAATATGTTTCAAAATCATCCGTAGCTGTTTTAGAAATGCCTTAACAACTTTTATAATTCCCAAGATACAGTTAAAATCCTGATATCCTATGAAACTACCAATCAGACGAGTCCATTGACAATGAGCAGGTCTTGGTAGCTTGTTGGGAACTTCCCTAAAAGACGCTCCAATGTTAGGCTGATCTGGCGGAAAAAAAAGCTAATATTTTTGAAAAAAAGGCCGTTAAATAAGAAACATTTGACGAATCCATTGCCTTCAGATTTGTCCCTCTAGCTTGTCTGGAAGTGCACAACAAGAATTGCTCGATTGCACGTATCAACACTCCTGTGTTCATAATGCTGTAGCGGACTCATTTCTTAAGTGAGAGTGAGAATTCGGACACAGAATGAAACAAAAGATGCAACCAAATCCATTGAAACCGTCAATGTTTCCTTGTCTTGTCAGGAAGTGTCCTAAATAGGTTTCAAAGTTAGGCTTGTTCTGTTGAACCATCGCTCTAGCTAAAGGACACAGATCTGGGATCAGGAGCCAAGAGGAGGATTTCTGAAGGGTGGAATCTTACTTTGTACGGAGAGGCTGCAGCTGGTGTCCACCTTCCCGACCACCAGCTTGTATCGGCCCTGGTCCGAGGCGAAGGTCCGGTTGAAGACGAGCCTCTGCTTGGATCCCTTCGACACCATCTGCAGCCGATCGCTGGCCGTCAGCAGCTTCTCGTTCAGGTACCACTTCACCGAGAGAACGTCCTGCGCCGAGATCTTCGCCTCCAGCACCGCCTTGGTGCCTTCGACGGAGGAAACGTCCTTCAGCGGGTTCACGATGTCGATCGCTGCGAGGAAGGAGACGGACAGACAATCAATGATCTGACGCCAGACACTAAAGACGACCGAAGAAAACTAAAGATAACTGAGATCAAACCAACAATAAACTAAATCAAACCCAGAAAACTAAGATAAATCTAAATAAAATCTGCATAAAACCAAAGAAAACTAAAGATAACTGAGATCAAACCAACCAAAAACGATATAAAACCAAGAAAAACTAACCGTACCAAAGAAAACAGATAAAACTAAAGAAAATCTGAATAAATCTAAACAAAACCAACGAAAGCCAAAGAAAACTCAGGATAACTAAGAGAAAAGAAGGACATGAGAAATCCAAGAAAAGCTACAAGTCCAAATGAAAACTAATGAAATCTGCATGACCTCAGGACGAATGCAAAGAGAACCAGGATACAATCAACAAGTCCAACGGACACGAAATGAAAGCAAAGAGAATCCCAATAGAACAGCAGTCACGGTCCAGAATGCCCCAGACTCCCCAGAATGCCCCAGACTCCCCAGAATGCCCCAGACTCCCCAGAATGCCCCAGAATCTCCAGACTCCCCAGAATGCCCCAGAATGCCCCAGACTCCCCAGAATGCCCCAGAATCCCCAGAATCCCCAGAACGCCCCGGAAGCCGCGAGCGCCACTCACTCTGCACGCTGAGCTTCCCGGAGGTGGAGATGTCCTGAGCCGGCACGATGAAGGCGTACGAGGCAGCGTCCTCGCGGCTCACGTTCTCCAGCAGCAGCTTGTGGATCTGTTTGTCGATGACGATGTGGACCCGGTCCGAGGCGATGACGGCTGTCCCGTTCTTCATCCAGCTGCCCTCCACGTTCTCCTGGGAGAAGCGGACCTCCAGCTGAGCGATGTCGCCCTCACACACCGTCAGGTCGCTGAGCGGCTGCAGCAGGGTGACCGGGCGCACTGCGGGCGATAACCAGATGTTATAATAACCAAGACTACAGATAGATATAGACTTTACACAGACGACGTTATTATCTCAGGGCGCATCCCCGTCACCAGGCGCACCGCGGGGCGATAAACACCGCATGTTATCCTAATGTGTCCAAATGTGTCCAAATGTGTCCAAATGTGTCCAAATGATATCTAAAAGTGATATAAATGTTATCTAAAAGTGATATACATGTTATCTAAAAGCTATCCAAATGATATCAAAATCCAAGTTAGAACAATATGAGTGTAGGCAAAATGTGTGCAAAGATGTGAAGTATTGTGGAGCTACAGGGATTATTCTTCAGACTTGACAAACATCCTTGTTTGGTACAGATACTCTTTAACAAATCACAACATGATCATTCTAATAATTTGAGTCAATGATAATGTGAGTAAGGTTATTCCCAAATGATATCACAATTGCGATATCAGTCATAATAATCCCAGTTGGTTAGGCGTCTTATGCTTACGCTTCATCTTCAGGGAGGCGCTGGTCTTCAGCTCTCCACACACAAAGGTGTATTTCCCCTGGTCTGTCTTCTTCACGTCTTTGACGGACAGGGATTGGCGTCCTCTGCGGGAGGAAATGACGTATTTGCTGCTGGGGGAGATCTCCTTGTCTCCGAAGAACCAGCTGCCCTCAGTGTCTTCACGAGAAAGCTCCACCTCGAAGTCTCCGGAGTAGGTCTCCGGCACCTCGATGTTCTCCAGGTGCTTTTTCAGCTCCAGGGCAGCACCTGGGTACAGAAAGGTATCAAACACCATCACACACCAAGATACAACCAAACTCAACTCAAGAAAGACAAAGAAAAACTAAACAATGATAAAACAAAAGAAATGAAATAAATGTGAGTAAGTAAACTAAGAATAAAGCCAAAGAAAACCAAAGTAAACTAAGATAAAACCAAACTAAACAACCAGGACAAAAATCAAGAGAAATAAAGAAAGAGCGAAATAACTGTATAAAATCAAAGACGAAATGTGATAACAAAAGAACAAGTTACAACTAAAGTGAACCAGGATCAAACTAAAGAATACCAAAGAAGACTCAGGTAAGAACCACCAAAACCTAAATAAACCAAAGAAGCTAAAGAAAAACCTAAGAAATCTAAGAAAAACCAAAGAAATCTAAGAAAAACTTAAGAAATCTAAGAAAAACCTAAGAAATCAAAGAAAAACCAAAGAAATCTAAGAAAAACTTAAGAAATCAAAGAAAAACCTAAGAAATCAAAGAAAAACCAAAGAAATCTAAGCAAAAACAAAGAAATCAAAGAAAAACAAAGAAATCAAAGAAAAACCAAAGAAATCTAAGAAAAACCAAAGAAATCTAAGAAAAACTTAAGAAATCAAAGAAAAACCTAAGAAATCTAATAAAAACCTAAGAAATCAAAGAAAAACCTAAGAAATCAAAGAAAAACCTAAGAAATCAAAGAAAAACAAAGAAATCAAAGAAAAAACAAAGAAATCTAAGAAAAACCTAAGAAATCAAAGGAAAACCTAAGAAATCAAAGAAAAACCAAAGAAATCTAAGAAAAACCTAAGAAATAAAAAAATTTAAAAAATCTAAGAAAACCTAAGAAATCTAAGAAAACCTAAGAAATTAAAGAAAAACCTAAGAAATCTAATAAAAACCTAAGAAATCAAAGAAAAACCTAAGAAATCTAAAAAAAAACAAAGAAATCTAAAAAAAAACAAAGAAATATATTTTTTTTAAAAATCTAAGAAAACCTAAGAAATTAAAGAAAAACCTAAGAAATCAAAGAAAAACCTAAGAAATCTAATAAAAACCTAAGAAATCAAAGAAAAAATCTAAAAAAAAACAAAGAAATATATTTTTTTTAAAAATCTAAGAAAACCTAAGAAATTAAAGAAAAACCTAAGAAATCTAAGAAAAACCAAAGAAATCTAAGAAAAACCTAAGAAATCTAAGAAAAACCTAAGAAATCAAAGAAAAACCTAAGAAATCTAAGAAAAACCAAAGAAATCTAAGAAAAACCTAAGAAATCTAAGAAAAACCAAAGAAATCTAAGAAAAACTTAAGAAATCTAAGAAAAACCTAAGAAATCAAAGAAAAACCAAAGAAATCTAAGAAAAACCTAAGAAATCAAAGAAAAACCTAAGAAATCAAAGAAAAACCAAAGAAATCTAAGAAAAACCTAAGAAATCAAAGAAAAACCTAAGAAATCAAAGAAAAACCAAAGAAATATATTTTTTTTTAAAATCTAAGAAAACCTAAGAAATTAAAGAAAAACCTAAGAAATCTAATAAAAACCTAAGAAATCAAAGAAAAACCTAAGAAATCTAAAAAAAAACAAAGAAATCTAAAAAAAAACAAAGAAATATATTTTTTTTAAAAATCTAAGAAAACCTAAGAAATTAAAGAAAAACCTAAGAAATCAAAGAAAAACCTAAGAAATCTAATAAAAACCTAAGAAATCAAAGAAAAAATCTAAAAAAAAACAAAGAAATATATATTTTTTAAAAATCTAAGAAAACCTAAGAAATTAAAGAAAAACCTAAGAAATCTAATAAAAACCTAAGAAATCAAAGAAAAACCTAAGAAATCTAAAAAAAAACAAAGAAATCTAAAAAAAAACAAAGAAATCTAAAAAAAAACAAAGAAATCAAAGAAAATCAAAGAAATCTAAGAAAAAACAAAGAAATCTAAGAAAACCTAAGAAATCAAAGAAAAACCAAAGAAATATATATTTTTTAAAAATCTAAGAAAACCTAAGAAATTAAAGAAAAACCTAAGAAATCTAAGAAAAACCAAAGAAATCTAAAAAAAAACAAAGAAATCAAAGAAAAACAAAGAAATCAAAGAAAATCTAAGAAAACCAAAGAAATCCGAGATGAAACCAAAGAAAAGGAAAGGAAGCCAAAGATCATCATAAGAAACTAAGCCATGATAACCCATGAAGGGACTCTCAGTACCTTCTACGTGGAGCCGGGCGCTCGTCCTGATGCTCTCCTCGTCTATAACCACACACGAGTATTCTGCGGCGTCCTTCATCTGGATCACCAGCACCGACAGGAAGTGGACCTTTCTGTCAGAGTGCATCCTGTACTTGTCTCCGGAGAAGATCTCCATGTTGTTCTTCAGCCATTTGACTTTGACGAAGGGCTCGTTGGTCTCGCACTCGAACGTCATTATGGTGTCCTTCTCGTTGGCGCTGGTGTCCTCCAGCTTCTGGATGAAGTTCACCACTGCCTTGGCTGCAACGAGGAAATACCACGTTAGAGTCCGACTTTAATTAGGATTCACGCCTCGTTTGCTCACATGTTTAGTTTTGAGTCTGCAGCCCCGATAGTTTAGACTGGGGAACCCCTTCCGTCTCTTCCATGGCACTCACAAATCATTTCAAGTATTTAAAAGGTAGACACATCTTTCTGATCCCGTTTTGTTGTGCTCTTCAACGAAAACCCAAAAACAATGTCCAGTTAACTTTTTATAAAAGATTGTTTGGCAGTCAGAAACCTTGGAGGCTTTAGGGTGAAAGTAAAACCAACACAAGAAGGTGAACACCATCTGGGTATACAGACTAAGAAAGATGGATTTGTAACGTACCACCAGTACCTGGGAGGTTTCCAGACAGTTTCACTGGTTTGACTCGGACTCGTACACTGAGCTGGAGATATGTGTTAACGTGTCTTACCTTGCACCAGCAGGAAGGCGTGGCTGGAGGCCTCCCCGGCGACGTTCACGGCTTTGACCATGATGCTGGCGGAGTCCTCTGCGGTCACGTCTCTGATCACCAGTTCACACAGGTGGTCCTCCGGCCAGTACCAGAAGACACGCTCCGTCTTCTCCACCAGGACGCCGTTCTTGAACCACTGGACCTCGGGCTCCGGTCTGCCGACGACTCTCAGTGTGAAGCGAACCTCGTCCATCGGAGCGACGGTCTTGCTCGTGATGCGTTCGAGGATCTTCGGTGCCTCCATGCTCGGGGAGAGCTGGACCCTCTCGGGCTTGTAGGTGGGGATGGTGATTTGTCCCTGTTCCTCCAACAACTTCCTCTCTGCTTCCTCCTTCTCCTTCAGTCTGTGAAGCAGGTCGTCTTTAGTCTTCTTCAGCAGGTCCTCGTAGGAGTCGTCCCTCTTGCGGGACTTGAGGTCCACAGCGGAGATGGACTCGTAGAACCCTTCCTCCGTCCTGCGCTTGAACTTGCTCTTCAGTTCGTCTGTCTCCTCCGAAGTCTTCTCGTGAACCACTCTCTGGGTCTTGCGCAGTTTAACCACCTCCCGGTCCTGCGCTGACTCGCTGGTCTGATCCACTTTCATCACGTCAAACCCGACTCTGCCGGGGTCTTGAGCCGCCTCTGCAGCTTTCTGTTCTGGCGCGCGGCGCAGCACGGATCTGAAGTCCTCCTTCTGTTGGATCTCGATCTTCACCGTGTGCTCAGTCGTGCCGAGAGGATTGTCTGCAACCACCCTGACCTCGCCGGTGTCGTAGGACTTCACGTCGACGATCTCCAGGTAGTAGATACCGTCGTACTTGAGTCTGTATCTCTTGCTTTTGCGGATGAGTTGCCCGTTGAGGTACCAGTTGACCTTTGGTAACGGGTAACCGGTGACTCTGCAGCGGAATCGGGCGATTTCGCCTTCATAGGCTCTGGCGGCTTCCGGAAGAAGCACGATCTCAGGTTTGCTCTTTTCATATTCGTCATCAGTGGTGACGCCTGTAGGTCCGCCCTCGTGAGCAATGCGCTCAAACTCTTCCATCCGGTGTCCGCCCTTCCTGCCTTCGGGGAGCTGAGTCTCCTCAACCAGGCCTTTCTCGTCCTTCACGATCAGCGTGGCGGACGTCTGGTCCGCCCCGTACTTGTTTGTGGCTCTGCAGGTGACGACGCCGCTGTCTCTGGCGTACGCCTCTTCGTAGTCCAGACTGCAGTATCCGAACTCGTTGACCATGCGCAGCCTGTTGGCCGCCTCCAGGGGTTTCCCGTCATGCAGCCACTCCACCACCATGGTGGGGTCTCCGATGGGCGTCAGCCGGCACTCGAAGTGAGCCGGGCTCGAGCGCTTCATCCGGATGGAGGTCAGCTTCTTCTTGAACTGAGGCTTCTGCTGCTTCTCTTTGTCGTACAGGTCGCCCTCCTCCCACTGGTCCTGGCCGTAGCGCTGGTGCAGGGGCTCCAGCTCGGGCGCTGCGATGTCCTTAGCTTTGTAGGTTCCTTTGGTGATAATGTGCCTCCTCTCGGCTGGAGGAGCGGCGAAGTCCACCTCCACGTTGACCCTGCAGCGGGTGGTGTCCCTGCCGGCCTTGTTGATAGCGGTCGCTGTGTACCAGGCGCTGTCTGCGCCTGAGGACGATGGGATCTGGAATTTGGCCTGTCCTTTAGTTCCCTCAATCCTGAAATGCAGATATATTGATCAGCACAAACTGCTCTCAGGGGTCAGAGGATCAAAGACCACCTCAGAGACACTTACTTGATATGTGGGTGCTTCTGTGGGGAGATGATGTCGCTGTTCTTCAGCCAGACGATGTCGGGCAGGGGGTTTCCGATGGCTTTGACAGCCAGCTCCACCAGAGTGCCCTGCTTCACCGTGAGGTTCTTCAGCTTCTCAATGAACTGAGGACGTGTCAGACTTTCACGAGCTGCGGAGGGGGAGATACAAAAGGCAGAGATCCCTTAATAACATTGAACTGTGCCATCGCAAGTATTTGCTTATATCTGTTTCTGACGTACCTTCCACAGTGAGCGTCAGAGCGATGGAGGTGCGTCCGGCTCGGTTCTGGGCGATCACGGTCCACTCTCCGGAGTCCTGTGGCATGGCGGGGACGATGATCAGGGACTGGATACCGTCCTCTTTAACCACTATCTTGTGTGTGTAGTCATTTCCAACTTGTTGTCCTGGGAAGACACGGATACAACGGTTTTAGGGGCGGCAGAAGCAACAGATAGAGCCGAGTCTTTCTAGAATAGGTTGTTTCTCTCACCGTTGTGGAACCAGAATGTGTCGGGCATCGGTCTGCCGACGACCTTCAGGTCAAATCTGGCGGTCTGCCCCTCGGAGCATTTGACGGAGGAAGGTTTGAGGACGAACACGGGTTTGTAGAGTCTCTCCAGCTGAGCCTCGTCGGTGTCGTCCAGCCGGCGGGACGGAGAGCGTCCGGGCGAACGGCTGGCAGAGCGTCCAGGAGACCGGCTCATAGAGCGAGGAGACGAGGATCTGAGGAGGCGGAAAAATCAACAAGTCAATGGAGGAGTCTGCTTGGTTCAGGTCATGAAGGCAGACAGATACAATGCAGGCTATTGCTCGTTCAGATCTCATGGTACACCAACTCAAGACTTTATTTCACTAACTTTGTCTTTGATTTCTACCAAGTGCTAGCATTAGCCTCAGTAGCACACAAAGACAGTCAGAACACTTTCAGGCATTCTCATTCTGAATATGACAAAAGAATAGTCTGAGTGTCAGTATGAAGAGGGGAGGTGTAATGGTGATATCTGTAGGTGAAAGTGTTGTACCTGATCCTCTGCATGGCCGGTTGGGGGGTGTATCTCTGGGGGGTCACGGTTCCGGACGGCTCCACGTAGAGCTTCCCGGAGCTGACGGAGTTCCCCTTCATGTTGCTGGCGAAGGCGGTGTAGACGCCCTCGTCCTCCGGCTGCACCACAGGGAGGCGCAGGCTGGCTCGTCCGTCCTGGAGAACCTCCATCTGGTGGCGGCCGCCGGCACGCAGACGCTGCCCGTCTTTGAACCAGGCGATCTGCAGGAGAATACTCACAGTTTAATAAAGCCAGGCTTCAGGTTTCAAAGGTCACCTATTGTGCAAGATCCACTCCGTTTTCTCCGTGTGTACAGAGAGAGTCTTTACACAGAGGGGACACATGTCTCTTCTACATCAACATGTGTCCAGAGAGAGAGTCTTTACACAGAGGGGACACATGTCTCTTCTACATCAACATGTGTACAGAGAGAGAGTCTTTACACAGAGGGGACACATGTCTCTTCTACATCAACATGTGTACAGAGAGAGAGTCTTTACACAGAGGGGACACATGTCTCTTCTACATCAACATGTGTCCAGAGAGAGAGTCTTTACACAGAGGGGACACATGTCTCTTCTACATCAACATGTGTCCAGAGAGAGTGTCTTTACACAGAGGGGACACATGTCTCTTCTACATCAACATGTGTACAGAGAGAGAGTCTTTACACAGAGGGGACACATGTCTCTTCTACATCAACATGTGTACAGAGAGAGTGTCTTTACACAGAGGGGACACATGTCTCTTCTACATCAACATGTGTCCCCTCTGTGTAAAGAGAGAGTGTCTTTACACAGAGGGGACACATGTCTCTTCTACATCAACATGTGTCCAGAGAGAGTCTTTACACAGAGGGGACACATGTCTCTTCTACATCAACATGTGTACAGAGAGAGTCTCTTTACACAGAGGGGACACATGTCTCTTCTACATCAACATGTGTCCAGAGAGAGAGTCTTTACACAGAGGGGACACATGTCTCTTCTACATCAACATGTGTCCAGAGAGAGAGTCTTTACACAGAGGGGACACATGTCTCTTCTACATCAACATGTGTCCCCTCTGTGTAAAGAGAGAGTGTCTTTACACAGAGGGGACACATGTCTCTTCTACATCAACATGTGTACAGAGAGAGTGTCTTTACACAGAGGGGACACATGTCTCTTCTACATCAACATGTGTCCCCTCTGTGTAAAGAGAGAGTGTCTTTACACAGAGGGGACACATGTCTCTTCTACATCAACATGTGTACAGAGAGAGTCTTTACACAGAGGGGACACATGTCTCTTCTACATCAACATGTGTCCAGAGAGAGAGTCTTTACACAGAGGGGACACATGTCTCTTCTACATCAACATGTGTCCCCTCTGTGTAAAGAGAGAGTGTCTTTACACAGAGGGGACACATGTCTCTTCTACATCAACATGTGTCCCCTCTGTGTAAAGAGAGAGTGTCTTTACACAGAGGGGACACATGTCTCTTCTACATCAACATGTGTCCAGAGAGAGTGTCTTTACACAGAGGGGACACATGTCTCTTCTACATCAACATGTGTCCAGAGAGAGTGTCTTTACACAGAGGGGACACATGTCTCTTCTACATCAACATGTGTCCAGAGAGAGTCTTTACACAGAGACACAGAGGGGACACATGTCTCTTCTACATCAACATGTGTCCCCTCTGTGTAAAGAGAGAGTGTCTTTACACAGAGGGGACACATGTCTCTTCTACATCACCATGTGTACAGAGAGAGTCTCTTTACACAGAGGGGACACATGTCTCTTCTACATCAACATGTGTCCCCTCTGTGTACAGAGAGAGTCTCTTTACACAGAGGGGACACATGTCTCTTCTACATCAACATGTGTCCCCTCTTCAACAGGTAACCCCCCCCTCCCACCTTATCACCTCCTAGAGCACCATTAGGCGCTTTCACACCGGAGTACTTTTCCCGTTTAGTTCCGATAGTGCCTGGAATGTTGCGTTCACACCAAAAAGAGAACTCAGTTCAGAGAACTCTTACCCCATCTTTAGCGCCTGCTAGAGAGGTGGAGCATGGCTGGGCGGATTGCAAACCACGCCCCTGTAAAGCCCCGTAAAACTGTTGTGAAGCCGCCATTTTATTTCCCTTGCATTAGCATTATTAGCATTAGCTCCGCGCAGAGAGACTAGCTTATGGCAACACAAAAGAAACCATGGGAGCGGGGGAGATGAGGAGGTGTCGGCGTTCTGGCAATTTACTCGGAAGGCTTCAGTAGAAGCTGCTGGGAGTCCCAGCAGCTTCTACTGAAGCCTTCCCCAACTCCGGGGACTTCCGGCCGGGGCCTCCGGGTGGCAGTATACGCCGTGAAGCTGTTTGCGGCCTGCCAGTAAACCCAAAGCAGAAGAAGAAGAAGTGATGTCAGTGGCTTCATTTGCCTAATCTTCCCTCAGGGACTTATTCCGGTGTGAACGCGATCTGCACTCAGTTCATGGGGGAACTAAGTGCAGGGAACTAAGTACGGCAAAGTACTTGGAGTGAAAGCGGCCATTGGGTTCTTTGTAACCAGATGTCTCTCAGAGGCGCGTGGGGAGGGGCTCCTTATTCTCATCTAAAGTAACACCCAGAGAATCAGCACTGTGGAAACAGGGCTGAAACAGAGGGGATTATGGGTAATGCTGCAAAGATCTGTCTGGTGTTTCAGCCAATCAGAGACAGGCTCTGGATATATCTGAGCCCTGGGATGTACTGATGAAGAGGAGGAGGACCAGCGCACCTTCGGCAGGGGGGTCCCGCTCATCTGGCAGTGGAAGGTGGCTCCCATGCCGTCGACGATCCTGTAGTTTTTGACGGGCGTCTGGAAGGCGGGCTGCACGGCTTCGTGCTCGGCCACCGTCACCATCAGCTCTCCGTCCTCCCTCACCATCTCTGTGTAGCTGATCCTCAGGATCCGCAGCTGCACCTCCTGGATGATCCGCTCCTCGAAGGAGGAGATCAGGAACTCCTGAGGAGGAGGAGGAGGAGGAGGAGGAGGAGGAGGAGGAGGAGGAGGAGGAGGAGGAGGAGGAGGAGGGGAGAGGAGGAGGAGGAGAGGAGGAGGAGGAGGAGGAGGAGGAGGAGGAGGAGAGGAGGAGGAGGAGGAGGAGGAGGAGGAGGAGGAGGAGAGGAGGAGGAGAGGAGGAGGAGGTTAGGGCACGCAGAGCAGGGTGTCTCAAACCTTTCACACCAAGGACACTCAACCAATAGAAAAACGCTCGCGGACCACCTAACTCCACAAATATCCAAAATCACATCGTTTTTCTAGAACAGATTACAAATCGCCTGAACATGCTACAAACAAGCGGCAGCACGTGGGACGAAGGTGTTGCTCTGGGCTGTATCATGCCATCGAAAGTGAAACTTCAGCTCGCTCCCTTGCGGAGATATTCCCGCGAGAGTGCGGAAAACTTAAATGTATTTATTTATTTCAAATGTGAAATGTTACCAATACACTCACGGACCACTAGGGGGCGCTCACGGAGCACCAGTGGTCCGTGGACCACTAGGGGGCGCTCACGGACCACTAGGGGGCACTCACTGACCACTAGGGGGCGCTCACGGACCAGTGGTCTGACGTAGAGGGTAACGTACCGTTTCTGAGACGAAGCTCATGGGCGTGGTGACCCTCCGCTGCTCCATCTCGTGCACCGACAGCACCGCCGCCACTTCAGTTTTATAGGTCACGTCCTGTTGCAACATGTAGGCGTCATATTCCTCTGCACACACACACACACACACACACACACACACACACACACACACACACACACACACACACACACACACACACACACACACACACACACACACACACACACACACACACAACACACACACACACACAACACACACACACACACACACACACACACACACACACACACATACACACGTGAGACTCCGACCAATAGGACAAGATAGGACTTTATTTACCCAGCAGCGTGATGATAAAACACCAAGGGAGAGGGAGAGGGGGAGGAGAGGGAGAGGGAGAGGAGAGGAAGAGGGAGAGGACGATGGAGAGGGAGAGGAAGAGGAAGAGGAAGAGGAGTGGAGAGGAGAGAGAGGGAGAGGGACGAGGCGATGGAGAGGGATGAGGAGATGGAGAGGACGAGGTAGAGGGAGAGGAGAGGAGAGGACGATGGAGAGGGAGAGAGGAGAGGGAGAGGGGGAGGAGAGGGGGAGGGGGGAGAGGGAGAGGGGGGGGAGGGGGGGAGGGGGGAGGAGAGGGAGAGGGGGGGAGAGGGGGAGGGGGGAGAGGGAGAGGATGAGGGGGATGAGAGGGGGAGGGGGATGAGAGGGGGAGGGGGGAGAGGGGGTGGGAGAGGGGGATGAGAGGGGGAGGGGGGAGGAGAGGGGGTGGAGCGTACCTTCCTCCAGCAGCCGCGCCGTGGCAGAGCTCTCTCCGTGCGCGTTCCTCAGGCAGACGGAGTAGTCTCCTGCATCGTCGGCGAAGGTCATGGTGATCTCCAGCCTGCACTCCCCAGTGTCCTTGCTGTAGGCCACTTTGTACCTGAAGGAGCATGAGCAGCACTTTAGTCTTTAACCACGAACAGCAGCTATATCTGTCTGTTACAGAGTGCACGTGATGGTGCATGTGTGTGCACGTGATGGTGCACGTAAAGGTGATCTACATTTTAAAATATAGAAATTGAAACAAGAAGAATTTCAATTTCTTTTCAGAACTTGAAATATGTTCTCAAAATGTCCCTTTTCCTCAGGGTGTGACTGATGGATCAGAAACGCGTACCGGTATCCGGCGGTGAGGGGCACGCCGCCCTTCTTCCAGACGATGTGAGGCCTGGGGCTTCCTGCCACCTGGCACTCGAACACCACGGCGCCTCCTTCCACCAGCTTCTGAGCGCTGGGTTCCCTGATGAAGGAGGGCGGGGCGACCTCGCCCGACACCACCTCCGTCACCACGGCGCCTCCTTCCACCGGCTTCTGAGCGCTGGGTTCGCTGATGAAGGAGGGCGGGGCGACCTCGCCCGACACCACCTCCGTCACCACGGCGCCTCCTTCCACCGGCTTCTGAGCGCTGGGTTCGCTGATGAAGGAGGGCGGGGCGACCTCGCCCGACACTGCCTCCGTCACCACGACCGTCACCACGCTCTGCTCCGTGCACACACTGAGGGACAAAATGTCAGTTTCTTCTCAAAATTGGAAATATTTTCACAATTTCACTTTTTTCATAATTTAGCTTTCACTAACATGAACCTGCACATGGGGAGAATGGAGCCTCTTTAACAACTCACGTTTTCTCCTGAGTCATTCCCATTTCAGTCACAGTCGTCGTTTCCTCTCTGCTCTCAATCTCCTCTGACACTGCAACAGAAACGGCATGTTATGTTTAGCACCAATTTTTTTTTTTTTATTCACTTTTATTTTGAAGAACAAGCTTTCTGTAAGAATGCAGTCACCTTTTCAGGCTTTTATTTTGAAAACCAGCCTCATCCTAAACTTCGAGTTAGAATAAAGAGACTTTTATTTTGAAAACCAGCCTCATCCTGGGCTTCGAGTTAGAATAAATAGACTTTTATTTTGAAAACCAGCCTCATCCTGGGCTTCGAGTTAGAATAAAGAGACTTTTATTTTGAAAACCAGCCTCATACTAAACTTCGAGTTAGAATAAAGCGACTTTTATTTAGAAAACCAGCCTCATCCTGGGCTTCGAGTTAGAATAAAGAGACTTTTATTTTGAAAACCAGCCTCATCCTAAACTTCGATTTAGAATAAAGAGACTTTTATTTTGAAAACCAGCCTCATCCTAAACTTCGATTTAGAATAAAGAGACTTTTATTTTGAAAACCAGCCTCATTCTAAACTTCGAGTTGGAATAAAGACACTTTTATTTTGAAAACTAGCCTCATCCTGGGCTTCGAGTTAGAATAAAGAGACTTTTATTTTGAAAACCAGCCTCATCCTAAACTTCGAGTTAGAATAAAGAGACTTTTATTTTGAAAACCAGCCTCATACTAAGCTTCGAGTTAGAATAAAGAGACTTTTATTTTGAAAACCAGCCTCATACTAAGCTTCGAGTTAGCATAAGGAGACTTTTATTTTGAAAACCAGCCTCATCTTAACTTTCTGTAAGAATTCAGTAACTTTTGTATGCTTTTATGTTGAAAAACCAGCCTCCTCCCGTTACCTTTGACCAGCAGGTAGCAGGAGGTGCTGATGGTGCCCGCCTCGCTGGTGGCGGTGCAGGTGAAGCGCCCGCTGTCCTCTGCGAAGGCCTCTCTGATCACCATGCGGGCGAAGCCGGCGCTGAAGGTGAGCTGGA
>NW_027263030.1:0-32500 GCF_902827115.2 Pseudochaenichthys georgianus
GGGTCGATACCTGCATAATGCTCCCGGTATCCTTGCAGATACTCCTCTGTGAAATATAAACAGTACTTTAATGACAACACATGATGTGTTACAGAAACTGCATGTGTCACATAGCCAAAACACTTACCCATGATCCGTGGGAATGTTATGTCCCGCATTATATTTCCCCGGCCCCTGCCCCGGAACCAGGGGGAATTTATGGGAGGGGAGGTTGACGAGGCCTCGGTATGGATGGATGCAGGCTCTGAGGAGCTGGATGAATGGGTGTGAGAGCCAGTGGGGGACTTGCTGCAGGCGGGAATGGGAGACGTGCTGCAGGCGGGAATGGGAGACGTGCTGCAGGCAGGAATGGGAGACTTGCTGCAGGAGGGACCTTTCGACTTGGACAGCCTCGTTGGTGTCGACTCTGGTCGGGGTCGTTTCTTCAGAATGACCCGCTCTCGTTCCTCCCCATCGAACGCGGGCATGTCCCCGGCCCGCTGATCCATCCTCTGTCGCTTGTCCTTTATCCTCTGCTGCAACTTGCAGCGCAGGGATTTCACCTCAGCAGCATATATGTCTCGCTGAGCCCTCACTGCGTTAGCCTCCAGCCTCCATTCTTTGCAGTCCGGGTTGTCACATTCATTCACCGGGGACAAGGGTGGAGGTTGTGACAGTATATCGTTGTCTGCCACCGTGTCAACAGCCCAAGCGGTAATCATTTCTATGGTGGGGTTTGTCATTCGGAGTTCATAAAGCTCCTTCTTGGCCACTGTCATTTTCATTTGATTTTGAACCACATGTAGTTCCTCCCGGGCCAGCTCAACATGGTCTCTGGCCAAGTGGCGATCCAGCCTTGTGCCGTGGTACTCGCATCCCAGAATGGTACAGGGATGGAGCCTAATGTTGGTCCGTCCGTTGGCCAACAACAGCAGAATTTTTCTTTCATCCAAGTTACGCACACCATGGTTCCTCTGTAGGTGCTTGCTCAGGGCACGGTAGGAGCTATTGCAGATCGGACAACGGACCGCCATCCGACCTGTATTCTTGAGCATTTCGGTACCGGGAAATGTCACCAGAATCGTGGGTAAAAAAGAAGGAAGCGTGAAAAGACTCACGAAAGACGCACTCAGCTTATTTTCAAATCAGTGTTTGTTTTCATTTGCATCATGGTGCGGTGTCCCATTTAGGCACTCGTTAGGCGGGCAGAGATCCCTGTAATCTCCCCTCACGTTCCTCCAGAGTCTGATTCTCCCAAAGGATACCCGACAGTTTCGGGTACGACCCAGAGGGCGCACGGTGGACGGCCAGGGCGAGGCCGCCACACAGCGCTGGAGTCAGGGTCCCGGTGAGGCGCAGGACGGAGCACCCGGCAGTAGCCTCCAGCAGACCCCCGCGCGGTTCCCTCGTCCCTCAGAAGAGGTGGAGAGGCGGAGGGGTGGGTCTTTTCATCTGCTGGCGGGTTGCCGGGATAACAGTATCCTCCGGGGAGGCATTGAACCCCTCTCAACTGCCCCCCGGAGGAGGCAGGGGAGTCAGGTACCCAGAGGGTGGACGGCCAGGACGAGGCCGCCACACCGCGCTGGAGTCAGGGTCCCGGTGAGGCGCAGGACGGAGCACCCGGCAGTAGCCTCCAGCAGACCCCCGCGCGGTTCCCTCGTCCCTCAGAAGAGGTGGAGAGGCGGAGGGGTGGGTCTTTTCATCTGCTGGCGGGTTGCCGGGATAACAGTATCCTCCGGGGAGGCATTGAACCCCTCTCAACTGCCCCCCGGAGGAGGCAGGGGAGTCAGGTACCCAGAGGGTGGACGGCCAGGGCGAGGCCGCCACAACCAGAGAACCAGAAAAAAGGGGTGAAATGGGAAAAAAGTACCCCAAAATAGTGTTCCATAAGGCGGGTAGAGTCCCCTGACAACTCCCCATACCTTTCTCCAGGGTGGGAAAAAGTTTAAGTCAACTTTTGGAAGAACCAGAGAAAAGGGTGAAAATGGATAAATTGTATCCGAAAATAGTGTTCCAAAAGGCAGGTAGAGTCCCCTGACAACTCCCCATACCTTTCTCCAGGGTGGGAAAAAGTTTAAGTCAACTTTTGGAAGAACCAGAGAAAAGGGTGAAAATGGATAAATTGTATCCCAAAATAGTGTTCCAAAAGGCGGGTAGAGTCCCCTGACAACTCCCCTTGCATTCCTCCAGACACCAGTTTGAAAACTTAAAGTTTTGTGAGAACCATGATTGGGGGTCCTCCAGGCAACAATTTCATCCGATCCAAAGTGCTCATGAGGCGGATACATTCCTCCATGATTTCCCCATCATGTGAAAATAGCTCGTTTTTTTCTAAGTGCTCTCAAAAACCGGGTTTCCGATTTTGTGCAGATGGTAGCTTGGAAAAGATGAATGAATTTTTTGGACGGAGGAGGGGAGCTCTCGTTTCCCCTCTCCGTTGTAAATTGCAACGGGGGAGTGCAAAAGTCTCCGGGGCTTCGTTCCGAAGCGCCGAAGACTTGACCCCCTCCCCCGTTGGCACTTAGCCGTTTTTCGAGAATTTTCAAAAACTTCATTTTTGATTATTTTAACATATAATTGACCGTTTTCTTTACTTTTTTTTGCTTTCCACGGGTGGAGGCGCATGGCAGGCCGCATATGAGCTTCCAAATTCGGCCTGGAACGTCCGGGAATTATGGGTTAAGCTCCATATACTGACGACTCCCATTAAAAGTGATTGAAATGTACAGGAATCTGTCCATTTCAATCACATTTGACGACGCATGCAGGGTGACCCTGGCTACACTTAAAGGGGGTCTACTTTGCGGTGCTTTACCGTCCGCCCATCGGCACCCATAGTCGGCCTTATTCACAGCAGCACCACCCAACCTCCATGGAGGATTTTGCTCGTGCCCCTGGCTACACTTAAAGGGGGTCTACTTTGCGGTGCTTTACCGTCCGCCCATCGGCACCCATAGTCGGCCTTATTCACAGCAGCACCACCCAACCTCCATGGAGGACTTTGCTCGTGCCCCTGGCTACACTTAAAGGGGGTCTACTTTGCGGTGCTTTACCGTCCGCCCATCGGCACCCATAGTCGGCCTTATTCACAGCAGCACCACCCAACCTCCATGGAGGATTTTGCTCGTGCCCCTGGCTACACTTAAAGGGGGTCTACTTTGCGGTGCTTTACCGTCCGCCCATCGGCACCCATAGTCGGCCTTATTCACAGCAGCACCACCCAACCTCCATGGAGGATTTTGCTCGTGCCCCTGGCTACACTTAAAGGGGGTCTACTTTGCGGTGCTTTACCGTCCGCCCATCGGCACCCATAGTCGGCCTTATTCACAGCAGCACCACCCAACCTCCATGGAGGATTTTGCTCGTGCCCCTGGCTACACTTAAAGGGGGTCTACTTTGCGGTGCTTTACCGTCCGCCCATCGGCACCCATAGTCGGCCTTATTCACAGCAGCACCACCCAACCTCCAGTGGAGGATGTTATCATGCCCCTGGCAACACTGGTAAACACTGGTAACATATGTCTAGCCGCTGACAGGAACTTGACATCGGAACTTGACATCGCATTTCCATTGAGCGGACTCCCGTACATGGGAAGGGCAAGTCCCACGGTACCTCCGTTCATAAGGCTGACATTTGCCTTACTCTGGTTAGTACACGAGCTGCAGCATTTTGAATCAGCTGAAGCGACTTGATTGACTTCTTGGTACTCCCTGATAATAAAGAGTTACAATAATCCAGCCTAGACGTAACAAATGCATGGACTAGTTTCTCTGCATCGTTTTGAGGCAAGATATGCCTGATTTTTGCAATGTTACGTAGATGGAAGTAGGCGGTCCTTGAAATTGATTTTATGTGGGCGTTAAAGGATAAATCCTGATCAAATATAACACCAAGATTCCTTACAGTCTCACTGGAGGCCAAATTAATGCCATCCATAGTTAGTATGTCTTTAGATAATTTGTTTCGTAGATTCTTCGGGCCAAGTACAATAACGTTTTGGTCGTGTTTAACATCAAAAAGTTTAAGGTCATCCACGTTTTTAAGTCCTTAAGGCAGTCTTGAATTTTATTTAGATGATTAATTTCATCAGGCTTGATTGATAAATATAGTTGAGTATCATCCGCATAACAATGAAAGTTTACAGAATGATTCCTTATAATATTGCCTAACGGAAGCATATATAATGTGAACAAAATAGGTCCGAGCACTGAGCCCTGTGGCACTCCATGGCTAACTTTGGTTTGTGTGGAAGATTCATCGTTAACACGTACAAACTGAGAGCGTTCAGATAGATAGGACCTAAACCAGCCTAAAGCAGTTCCCTGTATGCCAACTAAGTGCTCTAGTCTTTGCAATAGGATATCATGGTCGATAGTATCAAATGCAGCACTAAGATCGAGCAAAACAAGAATAGAGACAAGTCCCTTGTCTGAGGCTATTAGAATATCATTTGTGACTTTAACCAGAGCTGTCTCTGTGCTATGATGTGTTCTAAAGCCAGACTGAAAATCTTCAAATAAATCATTGTTTTTTAAGTAATCACACAACTGTTTTGCGACCGCTTTCTCAAGAATTTTTGAGAGGAACGGAAGATTAGAAATAGGTCTATAGTTGGCTAAAACCTCTGGATCGAGGTTGTGCTTTTTAAGAAGCGGTTTTATCACTGCTACTTTGAATGATTGTGGAACATAGCCTGATAATAAAGACATATTCATAATATTTAATAAAGAAGTGCTAATTAATGGAAAAACTTCCTTCAACAGCTTAGTTGGAATTGGGTCTAACATGCACGTTGATGGTTTAGAAGAGAGAATCATTGAATTTAATTGTTCAAGGTTAATGGCTGAAAAGCATTCTAGTTTACTATCTAGTGTAATATTAGAACTTACGTTTCCGGGAGCTGTTGATAACACTATACTGGTCGAAGGCAAGAGGTCCACCCAATAAATCCCTTACCAAACTCCGCCTTCTCCATCACCCTAAACAAATACTCGTGGTTCACCCTGTCAAAAGCCTTATTTAAATCTATGCTCACCACCACTCCCCCTTTCCCTTCTTTCATAAAATTAATAGTGTCCCTTATACTCCCAATCGTGTCACTTATATTCCTCCCCGGTATGCTGTAAGCCTGCGTGCTCCCCACCACTACCCCAACTACCCTTTTTTTAACCTATTTGACAGCACCCGGGCTAAAATCTTATAATCACTGTTGAGCATGCTCAACGGCCTATAATTGCTTAAATTCTCCCTACTCCCCTTTTGGTACAAAATAGTTATCACCCCTGTTGATAACCCATCCGGCAGTTCGTCCCTCTCCTCGAAAAGCTGAAACAGCTTTGTTAACATAGGCACTAGCTCCCCCCTGAACTCCAAATATAATTCAGCTATTAATCCATCCAGGCCTGGGCTTTTATTCCTACCCATCCCCATTATGGCTGCCTCCACCTCCTCTTTCCTAATTTCCCCCTCACATAAATCCCTTCCTTCTTCACTCAATTCCGCCCTCATACTCCCTATTGCCTCCTCCAAACTTTCCTTATCTCCTACTTCCTCCTCAAATAATTCCCTGTAAAACTCCTCCACTCTTCTCGCTATCCCCACTATATCAGTTATAACCTCCCCCTCTTTCCCCTCAACCTGTTTTATATCACTTGCTTTCTTTTTTCCATCCCTAAAAAAAAAACTAGTACATTTCTCCCCTTCAACCAAGTATTTAGCTCTACTCCTAACTATTGCCCCATTGCACCTCTCCCTTTCTATCATCCCTAACTCTCCCTTTATTCTATTATACTCCCCTATATCCCTACCTACCTCATCCTCTCCCCTTTCTATCTCCTCCTCCAGTTCCTCCTTTAACTTCCTCTCTCTATCTCTACCCTTTTTCCCTCTCTCGCGACAATACTTGATACTTTTTCCTTTATAACCCTTTTTAAATTCTCCCACCACAAACCTCCCTCCCCCACATCCATACTCCCTTGATTTGATATACATTCTTTCACCATCTCTTTATATCCCTCATCTTTCAACACTCCCGCATTCAGACACCATACACCTCCCCCTCTTCCCCTCCTCCCTTCTCCCAAACAAAACCTTAATATAACATGATCACTCAACCCCGTCATCCCAAACTTAAATTCACTTATTTTTTCCCCCACACTTCCCTTACATAACACCAAATCTATTCTGCTTTGTTTAAGCACACCCCCCCACCACCTTTTATCCACATTCCTTTCCCTCCACACATCTTTCAAACCATTTTCCCTCATTATTTTTTCTAACACCCCCTGTGAAGCATCACTTTTAAACACCATCCCACCCGCCACATCAATCCTATTACACCACACATTAAAATCACCCACCACCATACTATTCCCCCCACATTTCCCCTCCAACCTCTCAAAAAACATTTTTTCTCTCCTTCTCCTCATTTGGAGCATGCACATTTATCACTCTGTACACTTCCCAAACTCTACCCCAATCAACCTCCCCTCCCCATCATCCTCCACCTCTCATTTTCCCCTTTTCTTATTAATATCGCAACCCCTCCCGCATTCTCCCTCCCATTATTTACAAACACATCTCCCACCCAACCCTTCACCACATCCTCCACACATTTAATATCCCAGTGCGTCTCTTGTAAACATATTATATCTGCTTCGCACATCAATAGCCCCTTATCCCTTCTGTCTTTTGCTTTGAGCCCTCGCCCATTAAAAGAACATATCCACACCATCACATCAGTTCATTGTGCATAAGGTATTACTTTTCAAACACCATTTTCACCTCTTTTTTTTTTCATTTTCGTCGTCTTTGACCTGCTCGCCGACTGTTCCCAGCCTTCGTCGAACCAGGAGAACCCATGCTTCCACTAGGACCTCCCTTCTTTTGCACCGTCCCAGGAGAACCCTTCTTGTTGTCAGACTTCGACCTCTGCGTCGCCGTCCGAGGAGACTCCGTCTCTTTGTCATCTTCCCTCCCGCTTCTCGAGCTCGCTCTCGTTGACACCCCCGTCTCAGACCCGCTGTGGCTCCTTTCCCTCCTTGACCCGCTCTCTCCCTCCTCCGACCAGTCCTTTCTTCCTTCTTTCTTTTCCGCCGTCCCCCCATCTCCTTCTTCCTCCTCACCAACTATGACCTCCTCGATCTCGCCCTCCTCCACGATCTCCTTCGTCACCTCCACTCCCAGCCGTTGTCCTCCATCCTCCTTCTCCTCCCCTCCAGCCACATCCTCGGTTCCTTTCTCATTTGCAATCTCCTCCACCTCCATGTCGTCTTCGCTGGTCTTTTCTTCATCGTCATCTTCATCCTCCCCCTCAACCTCTACCCCCTCCAATCTCGCTTCTTTCCTCCCCCCCCCTCATTTCCCTCCATACCTATCCCTCCTTCTTCATTTCCCCGTCATGTGGTCTTTTCTTACCCACATCCCTCTGTTCCTCTTCGCTACTTCCCAATTTTCCCCCGCCCCCCTTGCCCCTCCCTCCTTCTTTATTCCCCAATCCTTCTTCCTTCTCCTTTTCCTCCTCTTCCTCTTTTTCCCCTTCTTCCTCCCCCTCCTCTGGCCTTTGTTTCTCCTGTCCCCTAGTCCTCTCTCCTCCCCACTGTCTCCTCTGCCCACATTCTCTGGCGAAATGCCCTGTCTTCTCACACCTGTTACATATAATTTCTGGGCACTCCCTGAAAATGTGCCCCGACCTCAAACAGTTTCTGCATACCGCCACCTGTCTATCATGTATCACCCTTACATATTCCGCACCCCCCTCCACCTTAAATTGTGCTGAATACGGAAATGAAGTGACTTTATCGTTAAAAGCTACCTTCATGAACGGTGTCCCATCCGCCACCCTCATCCCCTCCCTTGTGTTCCTCATATACCTCCTTTTGATTGGAGAGGCCGCCTTCACCCCCCAGTCACTCAGCTTCTTCAGTATCTGATTATCACTAATGTATATAGGCATATACAAAAATGACACCATCACTTCATTCGCTGTTAACTCCTCCGCCTTTAAATGGTAAATGGTAAATGGACTGTACTTATATAGCGCTTTATCCAGTCTTTAAGACCCCTCAAAGCGCTTTTACATACTACATGCCGTTCACCCATGCATACTGAGCAGTGTATGTTAGGACATGCACTAACATACATACACATTCACACACCGTTGGCCATGCCATCGGGAGCAACTCAGGGTTAAGTATCTTGCTCAAGGATACATCAACATGTTGACTGCATGGGCTGGGATCGAACCCACAACCTTCTGGTTGAAAGACGACCGCACTCCCTCGCAGCCACAGTCGCCCTTTAACAACACCCCTTTTACCCTCACCCCCTCCAGCAATCTATCTTTTCCTTCAACCCACCTCATATCTTTCCCCCTTCAACCTACACCCCAACACCTACCCACACGCTTCCTGTATTTCATACAGCATGTCCAGCATGGAAATTGTATCCACCCCCCCCTCCACAGTGACCGCCAATGTCTGGTCAGCCCGGTACTTTCGTTCTTCTTTCTCTCCTCCTCCTCCTCCTCTCCATGAATGTTGACCTCTTTCTTTCCACTGGCTTTTCCTCTGCTCCGATCCATCTTTTCCACCTTCTTCGCCCGTTGTTTTTTCTTTTGCTTTCTCCTGTGCACTCTGCGGTCCAATGCCACCTGAAGTACTGGCGCTCTCCTTGGCCATTTCCGGGCTTTTGGGAGTCTTCTTTAAACTTTCTTCTCCCTCAGTTACCTCCACCTCCACCTCTTCTAGTGTCTCTGCTTCCTCCCCGTCCTTTGCTTTCATTTCTTTAGCTTCTTCTCTCTTCTTCTCCGCCGCCGTTCTTTTATCATCTTCCTCCACCACTTGTTTATATCCCTCCTCCTTTCCCAATCTTACAGTGTGGACTTTACTATCTCTCCTTTCTTTACCAGCGACCTTCTCATCCTTCTTGTCTTTTATTTCTTTCTTTTTAGCTCCTTTTACTCCTTCTTTATCAGCTGTTTCTGCCGTTTTAGTTCCAGCTTCTGCTTCAAACTTTTCCCATCCCCCTCCTCCATGCATTGTTGGACTCACGTTTTTCTCTCCCGTTTTATCTTCCAGATTGTCCATTTTCCACCGCTGCAAGTCCCCCCCCCAGACAGCAGTACTGTTAAGGGGGGTTTTTGCCGAAAAATCCTCTAGAAAATGCTCCTTATTCCACCACTTTAATCGATTTTTTCCTCCAAGCAAACAATTCGTTTTTTCACTTCCTCTTCTGCTCCACACAACGCCCCTAGTGTCTCAGGGTGGTATGGCCGTAAGAAAAGAGTTTATAAGGATATTGGCTACTTGTAGCTGAGAGGGGCTGGCTGGCTGTCTCAGGGCCGAGTTTGGGTGCTGAAAGGCGGACTGCCAAACCGCCTTGTCGATACCCAGCAGCTGTGGGTTCTGCAGGGGTCCCCGGGCCTGCCTGTGAGCCTGTCTCCCCCTATCCAGCACCTGCGAGCTCTCCGGGGTCCTGGAGAGGCATTTTCAGGCTTCTCTCTGCACCCTTTTCCCCCTACAAAAATGACTTGTAAATGGATACTTTTGGATGTAAATGGTTCACTGTGTCACGGCTATGGGTCTCTGAAACAATCAGGCACACTGTTAGCAGAGTTGAATCCGATTTGTAGCACTCTTTTCCCCGCAGAAACTAGTTTAAATCACCGTTGTCACTATTGTGGGGATCTAGGAATGTACCTGTGTGTGTTGCGGAGCTTCCCTGCACTTTAAATCCATTGATTTGCCCGAAATGATTTCTAATCATTACTACCGTCATGGAGGGGCTGCAGGAACACTTTACCCGCCTTGTAAACACCTTTTCCTGGGTAAAACAATCCATTTATTTCCGCCTGCTTTCCATCAGCACCCGCCAGTCATTTCACACAGTTTAAAATCGTTTTTTCACTTTTAAAAACAGCTTTCTGCCCTGGAAATGATTTCTAATCATTATTACCGTCATGGAGGAGCTGCAGGGACACTTTACCCGCCTTGTAAACACTTTTTCATGGGTAAACAATCAATTTATTTCCGCCTGCTTTCCATCAGCACCCGCCAGTCATTTCAAACGGTTTCAAATCGTTTTTTCACTTTTAAAAACAGCTTTCTGCCCTGCAAATGATTTCTAATCATTATTACCGTCATGGAAGAGCTGCAGGAACACTTTACCCGCCTTGTAAACAGTTATTCCTGGGTAAAACAATCAATTTATTTCCGCCAGGGTCACAGCCTGCTGCTGCTGCTGCTGCTCTCCCTCCCTATATTCACAGCAATCTTACCCAACTTTCACACACTAATTCCTGGGTAAGAAAGCCATGTACATCTCCCTGGATGAAATGGACATATCCTCCCTATATTCACAGCAATCTTACCCAGCTTTCACACACTAATTCCTGGGTAAGAAAGCCCTGTACATCTCACTGGATGAAATGGACATATCCTCCCTAAATTCACATCAATCTTACCCAGCTTTCACACACTAATTCCTGGGTAATAAAGCCATGTGCACCCCTGTATTCACAGTAATCTTACCCAGCTTTCAGACACTAATTCCTGGGTAAGAAAGCCACCCTGGACGGGTCGTCAAATGTAGATGAAATGGACAGATTCCTGTACATTTCATGCACTTTTAATGGGAGTCGTCGCGTGTGGATGAAATGGCCATATCCTCCCTAAATTCACATCAATCTTACTCAGCTTTCACACACTAATTCCTGGGTAATAAAGCCCTGTAAGGGCCCAATGCGCCACCCCCGTCAGATGCCAACTGACCCACAACCCCCCTCCCCCCTACCAGTCCTGTGTTGCCCCCGCAAGTACAGACGAGGAGAAAGAGCCTGACATGTCCAAGAGATAAAACCTTATGAAGGGGCCTGGCGTCGACCAAGACGCCGCTGTGCATATATCCTCCACACTCACACCGTTGAATAAGGCTGTTGACGCAGCCACAGCCCGTGTGGAGTGTGCACGAACCCCTGTGGGGCAGGCTCTCCCTGCCTGTCCGTAGGCATGTGCAATGCACTCGCAGAGCCAGGCGTTTCTTGGACAGAGCTTTCCCGATCACCCCGCCCCCGAAGCACACAAACAGCTGTTCGGTGCGTCTAAGGGCAGCCGTGCGCTCTACATAATATGCTAGCGCACGCACCGGGCAGAGGAGGTGCAGTTTAGCTTCCCTGGTCCCACCATGGGGGGGAAGACTAAAACCCCCTAACTGAATAGCCCTTGACCTGAACGCACTCCTTAGGCTCTTGGGCACAAAGGAGGGGTTCGGTCTGAGTGTCGCGCCGCTCCGGTCACCCCGAATCTGTAAACAGCTCGGGTGCACCGACAGAGCAGTTAACTCGGACACTCTTTTGGCTGACGTTAAGGCAAGAAGCAAAGCTGTGTTCCACGACAGTGCTTTTAGGGAGGAGAGCTCCAGAGGCTCAAATGGTCCCGAGGCCAGAGCCTCGAGCACTAGGGGCAGGTCCCACTGTGGGGTGGAGGCGTGCACTACTGGGCGCAGCCTCCTGACCCCCTGTAAAAACCGCGACATCAGTGGTTGACTAAAGGCTGACCTGCCGCAAAATCCCTCATGGCAGGCCGAGATGGCTGCTGCATACACCTTCACTGTTGAATGCGCAAGCCCTCTGTCCACCAGTAACTGTAAGAAGGATAATATAGAGCCTAACTCACAAGATAGGGGCTCTATTCTCCGCTACTCACACCATCACTGGAATCCTAGCCACTTTGGCCTGTAACAGGCTGTGGTGGATCCAGCTCTAGCTGCCTGGATAGACTGAATAACACTATCAGACAATCCACCCTGTCTCAACCTGTCCCTCTCAGGAGGCCTTTACCTAGCTGGGTAAAATTAAGAAGCTTAACAGTATACGCAAGACGTTAGCCGAGCAGCTGCTGCTAACGATCAAGCGAGATCAAGTCAAATAACACACATGTTTAAGACCAGATAACTAGCTTCTCAAGAAGAGAACAGCACAGCGCCGTAGTTACAGCAATAACCATGGCCAGGGCTCACACGGCATTTAACCGTAGTTACAGTAGTAACTATGGCCAGTACTTACACAGCATAGAGCCGTAGTTACGGTATTGCCTATGGCCAGTACTTGCACGGCTTGGAACCATAGTTACAGTATTAACTATGGCCAGTACTTACGGTTTAGAACCTTAGTTACAATAGTAACTGTGGCCGGTGCCTAAAAGTGTCAGCCAACGGCTGCCCACTAGACAATATAATATTGGGAGGATGAAATCCTCCTTAATGGCCATACATGCAGAGCACACAGCACACACAGTGAAGATTGTTCTCTGCATATCGTCCTAGTGCTAGGAGTCTAGTACTAGGAGCAGTAAATACAACAATATAGCGCTACTGCAACCATACCATGCGTTTGCCGGGAGCGGGAGCGAGAGCACTGCCCTCACCGGCTGAGTTAAATAATTAAGCTTAACAGTACATGCAAGGTGTTAGCCAAGCGGCTGCTGCTAACAACCTAGCAACCAAGTCAGAATACAATGTTAAGACCAGATAATTAGCTTCTAAGAAAGAGAACAGCCCGCATAGAACCGTGCCTGGTTACAGTAGTAACCACACATGCCGAGCACACAGCACCCGCCGTGAAGATGTTCTCTGCATATCATCCGAGTGCTAGGAGTCTAGTACTAGGAGCAGTAATACAACGATCTAGCGCTACTGCAATCAAACCCTATGCTACCGGGAGCAGGAGCACTGCCCTGAGTTAATAGTTAAGCTCAACAGCAAGGTGTTAGCCAAGCGGCTGCTGCTAACAATCAAGCGACCAAGTCAGAACACAAATGTTAAGACCAGATAATAGCTTCTAAGAAATAGAAAGTACTTACCTTACTTTCTGCATCTAAACGAAAAACGGGTTTAAAGTATGACCCTCTGGGCTTCCATACTAAATTGAATGAGGGACGCAGCCAAAGCTGGGACTCAAATGCTAATGATAGCTCGGGCACAACGCCACAAGCAGAACTTTCAAAAGAGCATAAGGGCAACTTTATGGGAGAGGAAGCGGGAACACTGTCGTCACCAGAAAGTCTAAGCCACAAAAAATAAGACGGTAATCAGGACAACTTGGCTGGGAGAGGGTGCGGAAACACAGCCATCACCAGCAACAAGCTGACACAAACCTGTCTGTCGAGGCTCTGCACAGCGCACAGCCGGCCACAGCTCCTGGAGGACGCGTTAACGACTCGTAGCTCCGACTGTCAGTCGCGAAGCTGCACGCGGCCAGCTGTTTGCAGAGAAATCCCTCAGATAAAACGTTCAAACCTGAACGCTGTAGGCTACAAAAATGTAGCCACGGTACCCTCGCACAGCGAGAAGATGAAAGGGAACAGATCCTCTGACGACACCGGCTGATATAGCCGGTGTCACGTGGGTCACAGGTGACTTTGTTGTTATTGGTACTCGAGCTGCGCATGTGCGCGATGGACATATCCAGTGCTAAAGCACCGCCTCTGGCGGTCAGTAGGGACGACATAGAACGATGTAGCTTTCTGCAAGTGAACATTTCATAACTAAGTTCATTTTCTTTTTATACAAGATACAAAACTTTTTTTTTTTCTTCTGTGACTTCACATTTGGTTCACAGTTACGTGGATATTTTTTACAAGTGTAAATTTGGTTCACAGTTACGTGGATATTTTTTACAAGTGTAAATGTATGCACACAAGCTCAGATTTTTTTCTGCAAGTGCTCACATCAGGTTTTCACGCTCTCGCATTTTGCACCATATCTACCTTCATATTTCCCCTCCCGTTTTGTCTGCGGCTGGTGATTGGGTTCACCTGGTGCCCTGTGTTGTCTCCTCCCCCCTCACCTGTGTCTTATTTGCCTGATTAGTGTGTGTGTATTTAGGCTCTGGTTTCCCTGTCAGTGGACAGGTAGTGTGTGTGAGATCCTTGGTGACTGTGTTCACATGAAACAGTAAGATTGAGGCTGTGTCATGTACCTCAAGGAGTTATAAATGCTCACACTGGGTTATGTTTGAACTCTCTGCCTCCTTGCTTGGTCGGGCCGCTCAACGGTCAGTCTCACGGACGCCCACGTGCTTACTCCTCCTCATGCCTTGAAACTAAAATGGCGGCCCACTTGAAATTAATTAAGAGAACAATTGAATTGTAAATAAATAAGGAGACAACATAACAATTTGTAATGAACATTTTATTGGGGTTATTACAAAGGTCAAACATAGGATTAAGAAAATACATGGCAATTTACGTGCTTACGGGAACATACGGTAGCTTCAAGAAACTCAGACTAATAAGCTCCTCCCACACCTTGAAGATTATTATCATCTGATATTTAAGAAGTGTGTTACATTTGAAATGGCAGAAAGTCTTGTTGCAATTTCCAGATATTGAAGGAGGCCCCTTGAGTTTCTCTGTTAATTATCAATAGTCTGGGCAAGTGACAGGGGAAGCCAGGGGGGGATTTTCCTCAGATTGAATGCAGTTACATTCTTGTAGTTAATGATGCATGACAGGCAGACCCATAAAAAGCCTTGAGAATTGAGTCACACAGTTAAGAGAGACAATAGTCCTTCTGAATTATCAATAAATGTATTCAGTCCAGTAAAGCGGACTTCGAGGTGAAAGGAAGTTCACAGAAGCCCTTGAGCTAAAAAGAACAATCAACTTCTGTTAATGATAAATATGTGTGTGCGTTAAAGATGTTTGGGGAAGACGTGTGTCTAGCAGCAGCTAGATGGGATTACTGCTCAAAACAATACCTGTGTTTGTGTTTTATATTGATTTCTCTGTTTTATCCTTTCATAAATGTGAGGATTAAAATGGTGATAAACATTCTGGGTGGTTGAAGTAAACAGGGTTTTATTGCTCTGTGGGGGAGGTGTAGTTATGCAGGACAGGGGGCTAGGTGGGTTAGAGTATATTCTGCTTAAGATCTCTAGCATGTCATGTTTCAGGGAAGTCTACATATCTTGAATAGTATATGTGTGGGTTTAATTACTTTGTATTAATAATAAGGCACTGTGTAACCAGGAGCTGGAAATATGAGAAAATTAAAGGAACAAGAGCCGGGGTAATCCGGATTACTTCGTGAAGTTGTGTTATTGTATCTTTTGCCATTCAATCAGCATATTTGTTATAACCTTACCAATGGTTGCTGTGAATTCTTCCTCTGTTAATCTGACCCATTCACAAAAGGACGCGCGGAGGCAGAGGGGGGCCTTAGAGCCCCCACCAAAGAATGACTCTGCCGCAACAACCTATATATATATATATATATATATATATATATATATTCATATTCATCAATCATTGTAACATGTAGCTGTGCGTTTGTGTTTTCAGCATTCAGGAGGATAACAGAGACGAGTAAGCAGGAGAGATGCCTTCGCTGCCATGCATCAGGACTGAGTGAGCCGAAAAAGGCTTCTGCACTCTTTTATTTATTTATTTATATATATATATATTAGGGCTGTCAAACGATTACAATTTTTAATCAGATTAATCACAGCTTAAAAATTAATTAATCATGATTAATCACCATTCGAACTATGTCCAACATATGCCATTTATTTATGTATATTGTTGTGGGAATGGAAAGATAAATGAAAGCAGGCGGATATATCCATTTAACATACAGTATGTATGTTTATTATAACATTTTTCTGCATGTCAAAATGAAAGACAACCCACACACCTATCAATCATCAAACCGTGGGGTCTTAATTCATTACGTGTTGATTTCTATCAACGGGGGAATACTTCAGGAAAGTCGACAGAGGGGGGGGCGGCGGCTAGTGGAGTACTTTGTGACCACAGAGTGTGAACGTTGTGATCAGTTGTTTTAGCGCAGTTCTCCAGTGATGGGGGGAGTCTCCCTCCGCAGCCGGTTGGCGTAGTTTTGGCACAGTTCCGTTGTACAGACCGACGTTAACAGCAGCCCTGTCTGTGCACATGGAGACCGACTCTGTCGTCCGGTGATCTAACCGCCTTCTGGAAAAGCTTCACAAGTACGTCGGTACGCAAATGCGCTTTGTGACACAAGTGACGGTACGCATTTCAGATTACGCACATAACCTGCGTACCAGTTATGTGCACCCCTGTACCAGAGCCATATTATTACTATTATATGGCTCTGCCCTGTACTACAGCAAGAGTATTCTCCGTCGGGACTTCCTGCAACAACACCACGCCGTTATCAAAGATGTTCTATTGCGAAGACGATCACTACGTGACAAAAGTTTTCAAAACCGTGGCTACTGAAATCAATCTTACTAACTGCTGTCTGTGCAATTTACTCCGCGAGTTGGCAGACTTTATTTTGCTTACTTTAACATCATTTTTCATGGTGGGGCTAAGCCATTTCTTGGTATGGGTGTAGCCTACCCCAGCCATACCCTGGCGCTGCCACTGGTGGCACGTATGGGGCGGGCCATTCTGCACATGCGTTAAATGCGTTAAATATTTTAACGCAATTAATTAAAAAAATTAATTACCGCCGTTAACGCGATAATTTTGACAGCACTAATATATATATAAAAGAGTGCAGAAGCCTTTTTCTGCACAAAAGGCTTCTGCACTCTTTTATATATATATATATATATATATAAATAAAAGAGTGCAGAAGCCTTTTTCGGCTCACTCAGTCCTGATGCATGGCAGCGAAGGCATCTCTCCTGCTTACTTGTCTCTGTTATCCTCCTGAATGCTGAAAGCACAAACGCACAGCTACATATTACAATGATGAAGAATTAGAATGAAGAATACTGAAAGCGCACAGCTACATGCTACTATGATGAAGAATCCTGAATGCTGAAAACTCACACGCACAGCTACATGTTCTTATAATACACACTGCTTGGATTTGATCACCTAGCAGGGCTACTATTAGGATATTCCAACCCAGTCTCACAAAAAAACGTATAATAGCTACGTTGGTCCACAACGTAGGACGTAGTAGTTCTACGAAAACGCCTCTGAAATCGTAAGATGCCTACGTTTTTTTTCACCATTCATTCCAATGGCTGGCTTCTATGTCACGTGATCTTCAAATTTCTCTCTGCAGAAAAAGAAACATGGCCGACCTCCGTTTTATTCTTGGTGTAAAATGCCTATTTTAAGGTTAGTTATGTCATTAAAATGCGTTTTGATGTCATTTCATGCGAGAAATATGAGTTGTTATTTAAGATTATGTGTGTAGTGGGTGTACATGATCTTTAGTTTGCTGGTTATTACCAAGATTACTTCAGGAAATCGTGTCCATTCAACGTTTGCATTGTTACCAAGGTGGTTGCTAGGGACGCTGCTATCAGTGTATGCTCTGAAATTGTAATATTATAACGTCTTTGCCCTCATTTATTTATATTGCTGTTAGCGCACAACTCGAACGTAGCAGTTTAACAAAAATGCCTCAGGAAATTGTGTACATTTAACGTATTTTAAGTGTGGCCCGAGCGAGACCTTACGTGTATTGTTAGTGTTAGCATCTGGTGCTAGCTAGCTACGCTAACGGATAAGGAACTGTACATCCATGTTCGTAATGCGCAGGTATTTGTTGTGTACTTAATGGCAACGCTACAGGCCTGTCATTTCCTGTGAACCCGGAAGTCATAATAGTGTAATATTCCACAATAGGAGTCGAAAACAGGCCTCAAGTTCTTAGGTTTAATAGCTAATTTGGTAGCATACAGGTTCAGAGGTCACAGGTTACAGGTCGCAGGTTTAACGTCACACAACAGGGTCAACGTCACACACTCTCCAGCCCTCCCCCCTCTGCTCCCCCACAACCACAGGCCCGCACATCTATGTGGCCAGCATTACTGTGTAGCTCTGTGATTGGCAGAGGGACGGGCATGCTACAATACCGGTTTCAGCCTGTTTTAGGAAGTTCTTTAAATAGGCAGAAAGTCTCAGAAGCGACATTAGCAGTTCAATTGGAAAGTCGTCATATACATTCTGATTTGCACAATGAATCCACTGGAAGAAAATGACGCCATATTTCTTGCTGATGTGCTCTTGGATGACTGTGTGGTAAGTTTATTTTCAAGGTATCGCCGAAATGTGAACGCTCGAGTGAAGAGCTAACGTTAGCATTGGTTAGCACGTGTGAAACACTGATAACATTAGCTTCGTTCGACATTCTTCCATAATTGTTCGTACTCTTTAGCTATAAATAGCATGGCCTATAATGTAAGCACAGTTCTATATATTTTTTGACCGAAGGTAGTGTAGCGACCCGGGCCGTTTATACTGCAGAGCCACTATTTCAAGTATACTACGTCATAGAGTGGCGCAGAATGCTGGGCATTTAACATGCATTTAAACAGTCCTTCGGCGCCACTCGATGACGTAGTATACTTGAAATAGTTGCTCTGCAGCAGGTTTACTCAATATTGAGAAACGGCCTCGGTATAGGGTGCTGTGTGTGTCACTCAAGCATCCTCCGTCTATCTGCCAATCACAGAGCTGCACAGTAATGCTGGCCGGTGTGGTAGTTGGGGGAGCAGAGGGGGGAGGGCTGGAGAGTGTGTGACGTTGACCCTACTGGTGTGTGAGTGAGGGAGTGGAGTAAGGCAAGGCAAGGCAAGGCAAGTTTATTTATATAGCACTTTTCGACGCAGGGTAATTCAAAGTGCTTTACAAAAAAGAAATGAGTACTGTGTGATGTAGAACCTGTGACCGATGAACCTATATATGTATGCTATCAAAGGAGTTATTAAAACTAATAAGTTGAGCCCTGTTTCCGACTCCTATTGTGGAACGTTACAGTATGATGCAATGATAGTGAAGTTTTATCAGATTATCATAATGTGTAGGTGGTGATTGACGTTTTAAGGAAATATGTTCTGTGTCCTGATAATGATTTTAAAGGAGGATCAAAGTAAACCAACAGCAGGAGGGTCGCAAACAAGGACAATGGTTTGGCTTGAAGAGGACCATGACGGTCAACAAATGCCAAAAAGGAGGCGAACTGGAGAGAAACCGAAGCGGAGTTCGGCCACTTGTTTTTGTTTTGTTTGTTGTTTACATCAATTAATTGTAGATCAATACATTCACATATTCTTCAAGGAAGTTATTAAATGCATCATCACAATTTTGCAGGTGCTTCAAGAAGTGTAGATCTTGTATGTACTCCGTCTACTAGTGGTCAAGAGAGCGAGACTGGGACCATCCAAAGCTTAGGTATGTTTTTCCTACACTTAATGATTGTTTCCCCACTTATCATGTAGTGGTTAGCTAGATTGACCCTTGCTTTATATATGTACTTTTTCTACTTCATTTTTAAGACAACCTCCTACAAGAGGTACAAGAACTTCTAGGACTTCCGAGTGAAGAACCTCTCTCCTCACAGTGGAAGAAACGACAAGCATCCTCCTTGGAAAAGTGGACGTTGTTAAGGCCTTTTATGGTTAATCAGATGTTATCTTCTGAGAAACCTAAAGAGGGGGTTTGCCAACGCTGTCGACAAAAGGTTGCAGTCGTCACATGTCAAGATTGTTTGCCAAGACTTCTTTCCTGCACTGCCTGTGATGTTGCCATACACCAATCGAGTGTACTCCACAACAGATCTTCTATGGTAGAAGGGTTCTTAAGGCCACTGTCACCATCCACTCACATCACGGAAGATGAGGGAGGAAAGTTCTCATATCATGAAAGAGGTACTTTTTAAACTACAAATCACACACAACTTTTACATGATATCGATTATATTATATGATATACTACAATTAGTAAATTAGGTTCAAAAAAACTTCCTGGGGAAAGATGTATTTGATCAAAAGACGCTAATAATAAATGACCTATGAATCTAATTGACTATTTCAATTGTTTTTTCCTAGAATGCTTCATACCTATAATGCATCCCTGCTGCGATTGTGCTACTGGGCAAACAAGTGTTTCCGCAGGAAAGGAAATCATTTTGATTGGAATTAATGGTAAGAACATTTCAAGACTTTTCTATTTGTTTTTTTTGCTGTTATGTATTCCGCTTTTGAGCCAGGGATTCAAATGCATTTTAGCTCTTTGTCACACTTAATTTAAACTCACCAATTAAATCAAAGAAATGTATGAAACAAAAAATGTTTGTAGTTGATACTGTATCATAGTAATGATTTGTATCTTTACATTTCAGGGCGATACAATCTGTTCCTTCCACAAATAAACTGCACCTGTGGAAAGACGTGGTCGATAGGCATGGGTGATCTGGTTGAAAGTGGCTATTGGCCAGCCACTGTCAATTTTGAGACCTTGTACGCAGTGGATTTGTTCACTACCTACGAAGATCTCAAGATCACTGCTCCTGGAATGTCACGGCAAGCTTTTGTCAGCATGCTCGAACATCGTACTTCGGTCGGGTGAGTACAAGATGGAAGTAACTGTACAATTTAAATTGTAGTTGCGTAAGTTCAAAATATATTTGTATGATTTTAATAAAAAAAAAAAATCCTTTCTATTTGCTTTTAGAGTGGTAATATATGTGGCGACACACTGCAGAAGTCCTTTCTGGAATGGACCTATGCCAACTTTGAGGTCGAAAGGCTGTCTCAGGTGCAGCATTTTCAGTGCCCTTCATGCACACCCTCTATGTTGGCTGTCGCAGTCGATGGGAACCGTAAACTCTACCGCTTTAAGAGCCAAATTTTAGAGTGCCTTTTATGGTACTTTTCTACAATAATAAAACATTTCTTCTTTAAGACCTTGTAGATTTTTCGACGGAGTGTTTTTAGCCAAGGATGCTGAAGTGTCATCCTTTGTCGATTACATCCATGGGACAACAAGACACGTAAAGTTATTTTACATTCCCCATATTTTAAGACATGCATTTGTAAGTGTAATGAACACTTGTAGCATGCTTCTCGCCTTTGTTGTGTATTAATATGATGTCCCCATTGTGTAGGCAATGTCTTCAGCATACTTCCAGTCTCCTGTCTATATGTCTCTATATTCTTTCATCTGTTTTAGAATCCTGCAAAAGGAAGATGTGGTTCCGGTCAGTGGTCGGCTGCCCGAGAGACTGCCAACAAGTCTGCCAGCAATCTAGATGAGGAAGGCGTGGAGGTTGCTGTCTGCCGTCATGGATTCTTGCTTAAGGGATTGAATATGTTCCGTGGAGAAATTTTTGCATATCCTTTATATCTGCAGAAACAGCTTTCTTCACGGAATGTACAGTTTTTTTGCTCTGATGTGGTCTGCAAATACTGGCCATATCTGCAGAGGGTTGCGAGCCACTGTCCAGAGCTGCAAAACCTTTTGAACATGCGTCCATTTCTGTCCATCATGCATGCCAAAGCACATTCATGGTTGTGTGAGGTAAATACAATAATTGGCAGAAGACAACATTACTCATTTTCTTAATTTTTCTGTTATCCAAATGGTAACCGTCGTCTAAATGTGTTTACAGTTGCGATGGGGAGGACGGAATCAAAAAGGAGCAGGGAATACAATAGGGGAGGAGGTTGAACAGGTGAACAGCTTCCTCTCTCGAGCAGCCATATGTTCGAAGTACATGTCAAAAGCTGGTAAGTATTTTTCATGCAAACTCAATTATTGTATTTTTGGTTTCCTGGCCTAACATAAATTCTGTCTTCAGTTCGCACGGATATGCTTACAATCCAAGCAAGTGGCTGGAACAAGCGAAAGGCAGCAAACCTTGAGCAAACATTGGCTAAAAGATACATGAAGGTACCGACTACACAAATATGTTAATTTAAAACTCTTTTTTTTTTTAATGTTGGTCAACATTTTGTTGCTTTATTTGTTTTGACAGACGGTGCAAAGGATTACAGAAGGAACAGAGGATCTGGAGAAACTCACCGCTGAATTGTCACTACAGGACAACCAAGTACAGCAGTGGGTATCTGATGTTCAGCAGTGGACTACAGGTACTGTGAAAAAATAATTTCTTGCACAATAAAAAAAAGCATATTTTTCTCTATTCTGTTGTAGGCTATATGGCCGTGAAAGGGTTTAATTAGAGTTTTATGTGAAATAATTGTTATACTTCTCTTCACAAGGAACACCCATTCAAAATGACCTGCAGAAGACCATTGAAGGACTGTATCTGAGCATCAAGCAGCGAAAATATCAGCTGTATCGCCAGTCTGGTGAGAATTGATTGCCTTATGCCTCCTAAGGCAAACCAGCCCCTCCTCTTCCATCAGGGGTACCTCGATGCTAGTAACACCCATCATTGGAAGGAGGTCTCCAGAGAATAGGATGAATGACTGATCTACAGCAATGGGAATATTGTTTATTTTATTGTCATATAAAAAATAAATGTCCAGTGACTATAGTGAATTTGTATAGTCCCATTGATGTTGTAAACAATGGAGTTGCTGCTTAAAAACAACTAAGGTATAGATTAATTGGGGTCATCTGTTACCACTTCTATGCAAATGCATTGAGGAGCGAATCTCCAATCATTTCTCAGCCGGCTGGACCATTTGCTGGCAACCCTTGCCCTATTTTTCCCTCCCAAATATCCTTTCTCTTACTGTCAGATAAAGGCGTAAAATGCCATAAAAATGAATAAATAAATGATAAATTCTGTCCCTCTGTTCTAAGTATACGCACGCCTAGATATGGAAACAAATGTATTCACTAATATTTCATAGATGGTAAACAATAGCTGATCTATTGAAACATGTTGGTGTGTAATTAAGATTAAAGTAAAACAAAATGTTGGTTCAAATTCTGGCAGGTGGCAATAAGCGGAGACACAAACTCCGAAAAAAGATTGTCGAAGAGAAGAAAGCCTTGGAAGATGCCATCACTGGACACAATGCTGTTGCCGGGGAAGCGGACAAACTCCCTCCTCCTAACGAGCTCTTGGCTGAGGACAACTACTCCTGGAAATGGGAATGTAAGAAAAACCATGTGTATACATTTATTTGGTGTATTTTGTGCATTTGAAAACTCTGCAAGATAATTTAGGTATTTTCAATGTTTTCAAGTTGTTCTTCAAACTTGCCTTAAGCTGTTGATTGAACCAGAAGCAATCAATTAGTCAAATTATAATATTGGAAACTGGTGTGTAGGACGACAACAAAATAAAACAAAATTGCAAACAGTGGTTATGGTATAATTCATATTATCATTGTAACAACTAAATATTAGAAATTCATGATTAAATGTGCAGACTTTATATCTTTTAAAATGCTTTTGTCTGTGCATATATATTTAATACCATAAACCTGCCAGGCTAAATCTGGCACATATGCATGATGTATTTCTGTGCTTATGTTAAATAATAATAATACATTTATTTTCTATAGTGGGTCAGAGAGGTAGGGGGGGGGGGGCAGATGGTGGAGGGCTTTGAAAGTGAGGACCAGGAGTTGTAATTGTAATATTTCCAATGTAAGATAATTGATAATGCTTTGATGTACTTTGCAGGTGTTATGGAAATCTAGGGCCCAACACAGCGCTGGAGAGTACAAGTCAAATGAACAATACAAATAAATGGTGAATCAAGCAAAGCTGTCTTTTGGTTATTTATTTGAAGCTTCAAATACACGATACAATAATATAAATATGTCACAAGTCGCACAGAGTATAAAATAGTCTGCGCGAGAGTGCGCAGGACAATGAAAAAGCAGAGATTATATAAGGAAAGAGTGGGAATATTATAACTCCCCTGTTCACACGGGGAGATTGTTATGAGACACCCAGTGGCCTTGAGTAGATAGCATAACGGTTCTCAGAGCAGGGAAGTTCGTGATGTGTCTGACTGTGTATGAGTCTCCCAGTCTGCTGAAACAGCTGTGGCCTTGCAGAGACTGGGAAACTCATAAGAGAATATAATAGAATAATAATGGTAAAAGCACAACAAGAGGAAATAAGAAGCATTTGGTTTAAACATATGAAAGATATAATAAGGATAATAATAAGGATGATAATAATAAAATGTTCCACTACATTCCCCCCTTTTGATCATACTTGATCAATAGAAAAAACAAATGATAGGATAGACTGATATAACACATCAATGAATACACTCCATCGCTGGTTTAAGTAAACACATCACAAATATATCATAGAAAACTGGCTGTTTTTGTGGAGGACAGACTCCAATATAATGTAAGCATAAAAGAGGAGATACACACATGATTATATTGATAAATCGGAATCAGACTCTTCTGATTCTAGCTGATCTATCTCACTGTGGCGCAAAGGATTGTCTTGTAATGGAATAGTAGTATACTGAACGAAAGCTAACAGGTTGTTAAGATGCAGCACGGTGTCAGTGATGTTCTTGGTGGCGTCGGGAATGTAAGTGCAACAGGAGTCACCGATCACATGACACAGGCCACCCTTTGAGGCGAACAAAAGGTCAAGAGCGAATTGATGCTGCATGAGCATGTTCCTAGAGGCTATTATGAATGGGGTCAAAGCCTGGAAGCCTTGAGTCGTCTCATAAGTCAGATTCTCTAGCCGGACGTGTAAGGTATCTATTTTATGGGCATTGTTTGCTGTACCCCACCATGGGAACAGGCCACCCATGAATTTAGCTGACAGCGGACGTCATATCTCTTTTTACCTTGTGGTGGTCGGGGTGTTGGAACTCTGGGTAATGATGTGTCGTGTGCATTAAGGACGTGAGTACAGTGACTGCTGGATTCAAATCCACTAGAGTGCATGTCCCTATCCAAAGGGGAGCCAGAACTTGATAGAGCTTGTTGCCGCACAACCAAACGTAATCTTCTGGCGCGCTAAACCCAGCATCACTGGGCCAGGCCAGTTGGAGGGAAATATGTTTAACATCAGGGAATGCTACGTTAGAAAGTATTCTCTCAGGGGCACCAGATATGTGACAATACGAGATTTTGTAAGCACCGTCACCGCATGTGTTCCGTAGGATGCGAGTACAACCAGTAGTAGTGCCTAGGAAAAAATAAGGTGGTGTAAGAGACGTTTTGTGGTAAACTCTCTGGATGCAGAGGTTGTGTTTCATCCCTCTCAAATGACTGGGGTGCACATGGCTGACAGGTTGGTACTTTGCGTATGTGGTATCAAGCGTGGATGCACGCAAAGAGGAGTCAGACCGATTGCTGCATGGTGGGGGAAGCTGCCTAGCATAACGCCACTCGGTTACGCTGTCTTCACCCTTGATGGGCCTCGTCAGAGCCATAAACGCGCAGAGGTGTTCAACCTGGGTCAGAGAGCGCGGACGAACTGGCACGGACATTGATGAGTCCTGGGGGAAAAGAGTGCATGCATAACATGACCCATGTTGTCCTGCGGCCTGCAAGAATGATCTCAGAGTGTGCCACCAGACGTTACCGGTGATCCCACTACTGGTCTGACCCACATCAATGTTGCTATGGTCGTTATCGCCTATGTATAGATTAAATGTAGATGTACCTATGGATGTCAATAGTGGCGTCAAAGGTTGCTTACGTTTTTCCGGGTCTGAGTTTTGGGCGCGATGTCTATGTAAAATGTGCCACACGGGTCGGCGCCGGATACATACATACAGACAACAAAATAAAATAAATGTGGTTCGCCCTGCTTTCCCCATGTACCTCTTAGATACCTCGATTTTGGCTGACATGCTGTGTGCTGAAAAGGATACATAAAATATAGGACTAGTCCTAACACAACTATCATGGCAAGTATGCAGAGGAACCATTCTATGAGTGTCCAGGCTCTCCAGTAGCATTCACATTGCTCACGGTTGCGTTGTCGTCTCTCCAGGCGAGCCCTCATCACGAGGGGGAAATGTTCCATGGAGTGTGTGAGTGTATTCTCTCGGTCGATTTCGTGACACGGACCGTCAGACTTCGCACACTGATAACACAAACGAGGAACCAGAGAGCATATGGAACCGCTCAGCTGGCACTCGCTCGTGACACCTTGTGTGTAGTGTGTTTTGGTGTATGTAGTGCAAGTGTGGTGCTGGTGGTGACTAGGACACGTCACTTGCTGTCATCTGTTGGTGACTCGGACACGTCACTTGTTGTCATCTCTGTTGGTGACTCGGACACGTCACTTGTTGTCATCTGTTGGTGACTTGGGCACGTCACTTGTTGTCATCTGTTGGTGACTTGGACATGTCACTTGTTGTCATCTGTTTCTATCGTTTCTCCTTTCCTGTGACTACGACCTTGCAGTGGCTGGCGTGGACCCATGTAGCTCTCTCGGCGACCTTGACCGCTGTCTGGGTGACGAGAAGCACCTGGTAGGGACCTGCCAACGATTGGATTTCCAGCTCTTTCTCCGGAAATCCTTGACCAGCACGAAGTCGCCGGGTTGGAGATGGTGAAGTGGACCAGTGGCAGTCGCTAAAGTGGATGATAGGTTAACACAATATGACAACATAGCATCCTCACACAAAGTTGTGGAGGGAGGAGGACATCCTGGAGCCTTGAGTCCCATCTGGATTAGCATAGGATTTCAAATGGGCTGAGTTGACTCCGTGTTCTTTTCCGCATCCTCATGTACATCAGCACAATGGGCAGAGCTTGTGTCCATGACAGACCTGTGTCTGCACAGCATTTTGCTAGTTTGTAATTTTGCATAATGCAGATTAGCATTCTTCACAGTGCTTTTGAGCTGTTACTGTGAACCCCCTTGTGAACCACTCCTGATTTATAGACTCTAACATCCCCCCTTTTGACACATGATCCCACCCATGTGTCAATTTAGCGAAATGAGGGAAAAAATGTATTTGGGCCAACCCAGATGCTGGATTTTAGGTCAAAAACAGCCCCAGCAGCCTTCCATTGAGCCTTCTCAACTGGCGTAGCTAGCTGCTGCATGGAAGTCAGTGATGACATTTTGTCAGTAAAGGAGGAGACAGGGATTTTAACAAATGAGTGTGCGTGAGGTGCGAGAGGAATCAGGCCTTTGCGGCTGAGTCAGCAGACGCATTTCCTAGGGAAACTGGGTCTGTACTGCTTGCGTGTGCGGCACATTTACAGACTGCAACCTCAGATGGGAGCAGAATGGTGTCTAGTAAGCCTGCAACCAGCACATGGTTAAGTACTGGTTTGCCATCAGATTTAAGAAATTGTCTACACTTCCAAATAGCCCCAAAATCGTGTACTACCCCGAAAGCATATCGTGAGTCAGTGTAAATAGTCACGGTTTTGCCTTCTGCAAACGTGCAGGCTTCAGTTAGTGCGATGAGCTCTGCTGCCTGTGCTGAGAGGTGGCATGGAAGCGGTCCAGAACGGAGAACAGCAGAATCTGAAACAACAGGAAAAAAAACAAAAAAAAAACAAACAAATAAATTAGTGCCCCCTTGGTCGCGAGAGGCAGACCCATCAACATACAAAATGAGGTCAGCGTTGGTCAGAGGAACGTCTTTTAAGTCCAAACAATAAAAACCTGTCTGTCTTTAAGTCCGGTCTAGGTGTGCACACAATGGAAATTACGTCAACTGTCTTCAGGCAATATTCAAACTAAATGAAGTCTCTCCTTTTGAAACATCATGTGTTGAAATAAACACCTGCAGTTCAAAAAAATAAAAAAAATAAAAAATGAATTGCCTAATATTTTTGTTGTGGAATCAATTAATTTCTTTCTTTAAAGGCAAAAACATGAAAAAGCTAAGAGAAAAACCCTATTGAATACAATATTATTTGGAGCAACTTAATTTATAAATAGTTGTCAACTTAAAAACATGTGTTCATGTTCAACATGTGGTAATTAAGTACATACAATTTAAGATTATATTTAAATAATACGGTAAAACAAGTTGGAACTTTGGAGTAATCAACTTAAAAACTTGTGTTTATGCTACCAATTATTAAGTGAGTGGTAATTGAAAACACCTCTGATTGTAGAGGAAAAGCCTTCTCCCCTAACCCAAATAACTTTGTTGCTTTAACAACATTTCAATAGAAGTTGTCTTAACTCAATAACCATCGATGCAACCTATTGCCTTGATTTTCTTTGTTAAGCCAAGGCATTTGTTGTTAGAGTGTACGTAGACTGGGCCTCCCATATAACCTGGCTGAGCCGATATAAAAACCAATCAGCAAATAACTTTTCAATACATTATTGATTACTATTTTTGAGGTACTTTTAGGTTGGAAGTGAACATAAGTCATAGGTACATGGTGTACTTTTCCTTCACTACATGTATGTAATACCTTTAGTTACTTCACAGATGTGGATGAATGATGTGAAATATAATCAAGTGTTGAATCAGACTTTAGTTCCACCTGGAGTAAATCCACCAGCTACCCTGCAGAATAAAAAGCCATTCAAAGTAGCTGCACCTTCACCAGCTTTGAGAACACTTTCATGATCAATCATTATAAAACATATCATATATATTATTCTGAAATGGACCAATCTGCACAACGACTACTTTTACTGTCTTTACTTTCACTATATTTTTATAATACTTTTCTACTTTTACTTGAAGAACATTTTGAATGCAGGACTGTTACTGTAACACTCTGGTATTTCTACTTTTACTCAAGTACAAGATCTGAGTACTTATTCCTTTACTCAAGTACAATATCTGAGTACTTCTAATTTCACTACAATATCTGAGTACTTATTCCACTTCTGGTAGTGTATTAGTCTGAATTGTAGCTACAAAATCACACAGAGCTGCATAAAAATAGAATAATATGTACACGTGTGTACAATGATTTGTAGGTAATTTTGACTACTCAAGACACCTCACTTATACATCTTCAAAGTATTGGCTTTCAGAATATTAAACTTGTTTCGGCAAATTCAGATGATAAATACAACTTTGAAGCTTGTAACGGCATAATTACAAGCAGAGAACGGACTAATGTAACGTCACAGCAAGCATAACAACAGCCGTGTGTTATGAACACATACGCAAGAATGACATCATCTGTTGCTTAGTGACTTTTTTAACATTTAGCCTTAACACAAACGTGTGAATGTGTAAGGTTTACCATTATATTCAAATGTGAACAAAAATGTACTGTCTTTGTGTACCGGAACACTGGAAAAAAAACATTTGAGACATCTATGGCAGTAAATATGTTGCAGAGGCTGGAACTTTTGGAGTAATCAGATAAGAATTCCGGACGAGCGTGCATGCACAGCTGCATTTACATCGTAAATCCTGGACAAATCTCCACTCGTCAGGAGGTTTGTCTCTGATCTTTTTGACAGGAAACACTGGAATCGTTACACGGAATAATGACCCCTTGTTTAAGCAGAGAGGTAAACACTGGCCATCAACAGCTTCACGTTTCAATGAGTACGGTACGTGAACGTGGACATTAACCCTACGTCATATCTGTGAGCTGCCCAGAGTGAGTATGGCACATCTGAAAGCGCGGCAGGAAGCTCAGAGATATGAGAATTACCTTATCCTCAACCAACAGCAATGTGCGCAGAACGGCTACGTTCGTGCACATTTTCCTTTGATACACGTCACGTGACATAGAGTACATGACATATTCTGTGTGTGTAGGTGCCCAATCAGTGACTGACTCCCAATCTTTAACGATTGGACCCAAATCCCTCCATCTATCAGTGGGGCCCCCTGGCTAGTGAAATGTGTGGACCGCCCCTGGGATTTGACACAGCTGGTTGTGTCTTGTGTGTGTGTGTGAGTCTAACAGAGATAGTGCTACCCAGCGAATTCCAATACATTTTTAAACATGAGCTCATCATTCGCACATTCTAACAGTAAAACTCTCATCATAGCAGTTACGCGGATCTTTCAACCACGTTAGCAGTACAATGCAAAATGAGAAGTTTCCACACAGCAGGTGGAAAACCACGTTGACCAGTCAAATGCAACAACTCCTGAAAATCAGGATATGTCAGCAGCCCATTGATACACATTCACCAGTTCTTTATCATCAAATGACACTTTTTGAACCATCGTAGGAGATGGCTGTCGGACTTTAAGACCCTCATTTGTGGAAAAATGAGGTCCAAGCCGAACCGGAGAACCAGATCTCTGCCCAGTAAATGTATTGGGCAGACAGATGATAAAATAACTGTTTTTTACTGATGTGGGAAATGGATTACTGTCAACACCGTTATCTCCACTCTGAAGTGGTACAGAAACTTCTCCTTTTCATAAACCCAGCACATGAATAAATCTATCACTAAATTTGCATTCAGGCAAATCTACCCTTTTTTACCACAGAATGTGTAGCCCCAGAATCAACCAAAAATGTGTGGGACATTTCTTAACGCAAACATTCACTGTCATATTTCAAATATGTACCCTTTTTAATTACAGACATGTCCTCTAATTCTTCTAATTTCTCAATAGCATGTATGATGCGTGTGTGTGTGTGTGTCACTTCCCTGGTTAGATGCTGCTTGCTGAATTTCCATCTCGCTCGATTGGGCCCCTTCCCTGCTGTCCCCCTCTGCCTCCACTCCAGTGTTCTGTGAGCAGTCCCATAATCCAATGTTCAACACTTCCACACTTGGAAACATCTTTCTTCAAATGAACGTCTTGCTTCTTGTCCTCTGCCTCTGAAAACCTCCTCTGCCTCTCCCTCGGTATTGTGAGCGTCCAGCATTTTGTTTAGCTTGCGCTGTGTCTGTGAGTCCGTTGAGAAAGGCATTACTGAGGTTTGTTTCCCAAACACCTGCTTGGTCTCCTAGGGCATCGGGTTTGTTTATCCCGCTGTTGTCGAGCTTGGAGTTGACGCTGACTGCATGGCTGGGGCTTGTAGTGGAGGTGGTTGAGGTGTTCCAACCAGATTGCCAGGGTTGTACGCCGGAGGAGGGAAGGGATACCCAGTCGAGGAGAGGTCATTCAGGCCTGCAATGGAAGGACACAGAGATGTCTGGGGTTTACATGTCTTTTGGAAATAATGTATTTCTTTTCTTCACATTCATTTTCAACCTTAATATTTTATTTAATCCCCAAGGCCAACTGCCTTTTTTTTTACTCCCCAGTATTATAAACACTTTCTATGAGTGTCCAGTTTTTCCAAGTCTTTTACTTTAATTGTACTCTTCTTTTTCATCCCATCTCCATACTCTTGTAATTTATCTCTTAGGTTTTTGATTTTTAATTTACTCAAAGAACCTCCCTTAGGAAATCCGAACATTTCCGTCCATATATTTAATTTAGCCAGACTTTCTTCACCATATTTTGCTCGCATGACATCAACTATCGGACCCTCAGGAGGCTGTACATACCCCCTCCCCTGCTTTGCCCCCATAGCAAAGTCTTTTAAAGTGTCACCAAAACACTATTAAAGTGTCACCAAAACACTCCGTGTCACCAAAACACTATTTTTCATCCGTCGATGCTAGATATGCCAAATATCTCTGTTTTCGAGCAGTCCCTCTCCTGATGTCATGGAGTTTTAATTACGTTTAACTTTAAACAATTTAGACTTTGCACATCTCACCGAGTATTGAAAGCCCTTTGAGTTCGTTGGATCTCGTGAAGTCAATCGGTTCCACCCCTCACGCTGGTCCCCTCGTCCCGTACGTTTTATGTCGGGGTAGAGGAGGATCCAAGATCCCGGAGCTAGCAGCCACCAGCGTCCAGAGGTTTCCCCGATCAAACATACAGAGATCCTGCCGACAACGCCATTTGTTATGGAAATCTAGGGCCCAACACAGCGCTGGAGAGTACAAGTCAAATGAACAATACAAATAAATGGTGAATCAAGCAAAGCTGTCTTTTGGTTATTTATTTGAAGCTTCAAATACACGATACAATAATATAAATATGTCACAAGTCGCACAGAGTATAAAATAGTCTGCGCGAGAGTGCGCAGGACAATGAAAAAGCAGAGATTATATAAGGAAAGAGTGGGAATATTATAACTCCCCTGTTCACACGGGGAGATTGTTATGAGACACCCAGTGGCCTTGAGTAGATAGCATAACGGTTCTCAGAGCAGGGAAGTTCGTGATGTGTCTGACTGTGTATGAGTCTCACAGTCTGCTGAAACAGCTGTGGCCTTGCAGAGACTGGGAAACTCATAAGAGAATATAATAGAATAATAATGGTAAAAGCACAACAAGAGGAAATAAGAAGCATTTGGTTTAAACATATGAAAGATATAATAAGGATAATAATAAGGATGATAATAATAAAATGTTCCACTACACAGGTCATGGTGATATGGTACAGAAAAAAAAGGTTTACGACAAGGTAATGCTGCTGACCAGACTGAAAGAAGAAGCTGTTATTCTGGTTCATGAAGTCAAACAGCACTGGGAGTACATGAGGAGCGTGGCAGGAAAGATTGATCACCTGTCCTCCCAGCTTTCTGAAGGCATCACTGGACAAAGTTAGTACAATAAATGATTATTGTTGTTGGTAGTGTTTTGGTCTGGCAATAACATTTAGCTTATTTGATGATTTATTTATTTGATGTCATACATTCTCAGGCAGTACCGAGGCGTTGACGGAGAGAGGACGTGAGGGGCTACTTTGTGTTCTAAAGAAACAACTCCACAAAGTGAAAGCGCAGCAGGCCATGGCACGTATTGCATACCAATGCATTTTGGGACAGCAAACGGTGTCTTTGGATAACTCCTCCGAAGAGCAGCCCTCTGACAGTAGCTCCTCTACTGATGAAGAATTTTGACAGCA